>NC_142936.1:83573158-83626323 GCF_046866305.1 Octopus bimaculoides | reverse complement strand
TACCAAATCCACTCACAAGGCTTTGGTCGGCCCGAGGCTATAGTAGAAAACACTTGCCCAAGATGCCGCGCAGTGGGACTGAACCCGGGACCATGTGGTTGGTAAGCTAGCTACTTACCACACAGCCACTCCTACGCCTATGAAATATATATATATATATATATATATATATATATATATACATGCACCGGAGTAAGCAAGTAAATGTGCAACAAGGTGGAAAAAAGAGTACTCAAATACCAGAGGTAGAGTAATATGCTTTATTTAAAACTTGAAACTCCGAGCAACAGTCTTTTGTTATATTTCTGCTGCTTTTAAATAAAGCATATATATATATATATACATATATATATATATCATCAGCATCATCGTTTAACATCTGTTTTCCATGCTAGCATTCTTTGGACGGTTTGACTGAGGACTGGCTAGCCAGTAGGCTGCCCCAGGCTCCAATCTGATGTGGCAAGGTTTCTACTGCTGGATGCCCTTCCTAATGCCAACCATTCTGAGAGTGTAGTGGATGATTTTTACATGCCACTGGCATGGGAGCCAGCCAGACAGCACTGGCATCGACCATGTTCAGATGGTGCTTTTTACATGCCCCCAGCATGGGAGCCAGTCAGAGGATAGTGGCATCGACCATGTTCGAATGGTTCTTTTTGCATACCACCAGCATGGGAGCCAGTCAGGTGGCACTGGCATCAGCCCACTTTCAAAAGGTGCTTATTATGTGCCACCAGCATGGGAGCCAGTCAGGCAGCACTGGCATCAGCCACAACTATGATTTCACTTGACTCAACAGGTCTTCTAAAAGCATAGCATATCACCCAACAATTCAAGGGTACTTTTAAATGGGCTGATTATGTGACACTGGCATCAGCTACAGCTGTGATCTCACTTTACTTGCAGTACCTTCTCAATTATAGCATAGCTCCAAAGGTGTCGTTCTCTTGACATTGCCATTGTGAGTCCCAATGTTCAAATACAGTTCTATATTTAATAGTACACCGGTCTGCAGTCAAACTGTCCAACCCATGCCAGCATGGAAAGTGGTCGTTAAACGACGACGACGACGATGATGATGATGATTTATTTATTTATTCATTTATTATTCTTTGAAAAAGAATGTAGTTGACAGTGAGTTCAAAGTTTCAGCCAGCTAAACCACTGTCGGACTGTGAAGTTATTTGGAAATAAACTTACAAAGCTAATAACAATATCTTTATAGTTATTACTCACACCATAAACGCTTTGTATTAAATTCTGAGTAATATTTTCCACTCTTTACATCACCTTTTCTTTCATTGTTTCCCCATGAAACTTGTTTGTCAACCTTATTCCTGTAAGTTCTCTCACTATATCTATCTATCTATCTATCTATATATACATATATATATATATATATATATATATATATATATGTTTGTTTTATGTTCAATTATAATAAAAACAATTTTATTTTAATCTGAAGGTTACCCCATACTTTTATAGAGTACAAATCTATTATTCATCAACAAGAATAGTATTGATAGTGACTTCAAAGTTTTGGCCAGTTAAGACAACATTAGACTGTTTGATGATGGCTTAACTGGCTGAAACTTCAAAGTCGCTGTCATTACTATTCTTATTAAAGAATAATAAATAAATAAATATATATATATATATATTCTATATCCTATATCCCACATAAATTTTACAAGAATATAAATAAAAAACAGACAGAGTTGGAACTCTTTTAAATAAAATAATATATTCCTCTATACACGATCATACAAAACTCTTTTTTTGTATTTATTTTTACTCACACATATATATATATATATATATGGTCTTCTAGCATAATGGATGTCCACTTTGTGGTCATCCCTCTTATATGTATGTAATATAATTTTTCTGGATCCTCAGATTTTTCAATATGCTAAGCAACCACTGGTTTTAAATTGATATTAATCAAAGTAATTGTCATTAGGAAGGACATCCAGCTATAAAAATCATGCCAAAGCAGACAGCAGAGCTTTGTGCAGCCTTTTGAGTTGTCAGTTCTTGCTGAACCATCGAACCCCTGCCTGCATGGAAAACCCACAATAAATGACAAGTATGATGATTTGTGTGTGTGTGTGTGTGAGTAGAAGGATATATGTGTTCCCTTGTTTTGATGTCACATGATGCTTGTAAACAAGTGTCACCTTCATTAAAGTATTTCACTGGAAATGTGTCTGCCCATGGGGAAATGTTACTTAACTTGGAAGCAGTTGAGGGTTAGCAACAGGAAAGGCATCCAGCCATAGAAAATATCTATCTCAATGAATTCCATCTGACTATGCAAGCATGGAAAATTGGATGTTAAAATCACGATAATGATTATGATATATACATTTGTATGTATGTATATATATGCATATGTTTATATTTATATATATATATATATATATATATATATATATATATATATATATGATGTGCAGTTCTTAAGAAGACTCACCTATTTCAGTGAAATTGAGATTCTGGAAGCACCATATGTACATACATGCACAACTGGGCCCCTTGCCCAATTTCCTCCTCAAAACATCCCCACCAATCATCATCTCTCTAGCTGCAGTAATTGAATGTGAGCAGAATTGCATACTTCTCCATCTTTTCCTGATACTACTTGTCTTTCTCACTACCCTGAAGTATTTCACTTGATATCCATCTTTCATTCTCCAGACTGTCCTCTTCCCACATTTTTCAATAATCACCCTCCTGAGCCACCAAATTATCTCCCCTTCTCAACCACCATACATCTCTTACTTTTCCCCATGCATTGCATCTGCCTCTCTCCTCACCCTCTTGCAATTTATCCAATTACACATCTTTCTCTCGCATCCTTCCCCTGTTTACTGTATTATTATTACTTTACTATTGCTCTTCACGCCTACCCTTTTTCTGCACTGTCAGTCATCTTCTATTTTTCCTCCAATCATATGAATCATGGGGCACCCCCTTCACCTCTATCCACCAGTTACTACATCCGCTTCTCAACCCTACCCAATTTCTACAGTTCTCACCTACATTTCCCTTCCATCCTTGCTTATTAGCCCTTGACACTTATTTTCATTCATTATATTCACTCCCTCACCTATTCCCAATTTCTCACTCTCTCATACACTCCTGCAACCTCTACCCACCCACATTCTTTATTCTTCTGGACCCCGTTCACTTTTAGTCACCTTGAAGGTCCACCCTGCCTCCTCATCACCACTGTAGTAGTGCTAATACCATGGAAAATAACCTTCAGTACACTCTGTAAAGTATTTGGCCTTAGGAAGGGCATCCTGCCATAGAAACCATGATAAAGCAGACATTGAGCCTTGAGCACTATTCAAAGCTATCCAATCCATGCCAGCATGGAACATGAATATTAAATGATGATGATATTTGTGAAGGTGCATGGCTTAGTGGTTAGGGTGTTGGACTCATGATGGTGAGACTGTGGTTTTGATTCCTGGACAGGGTGATGCATTGTGTTCTTGAGCAAAGCACTTCATTTCACATTGCTCCAGTCCACTCAGCAGGCAAAAATGAGTGGGGAATATATATATGCCATTGAAACCAGGAAACTGGCCCTCATGAGTCTGGCAGAGCTCGAGAAGGAAATATTTATTTTTTTATTATATATATATATATATATATATATATATATATATATATATATCATTAACTGCTTGTGTGTGTATATATATATAGATAGATAGATATCATTAACTGTTTGTTTGTGTGTGTGTGTGTGTATATATATATATATACGTACACATACACACATGCACATTATTTCATGCAGAAACCTATGAAACATATATAACCTATATATATATATAAATTAAATTAATAATATACTACATATGTATATAATTTATTATTATTAATTTAATGTATATATTGCCTATAAAATTTAATAGCATGCTGAATAACTGATAAAAATCATTAATGTGATTTATATCCTTATATTCTATATGTATGTATGTATGTATAAATATTTAGGTAGCCATGCAACTGAGAATAAAACAGATGCCAAGCAGAAAAAATACAACATACTCAAAGAAAACTGACCAGCACACATTAAGTTAGACAAACCAAGTGAATATGCTTTGCAACAAAATCAACCACAACCCTAATGGAAGTCAAAATGTGGCCATGTTAGAGACTGCATGATGACAGCCCCTAATGATTCCTTAGCATACTTCAGATACAGTAGTTTTGGGAGTTCAAATTAGGAGAGGTTGAACATTACATGATTGGAAAGATTGTTAGCCCACCACTTCAGTGTCACGAGGGCTTAAATTGGAAGAAGCAGGGTGTCACTGGAATACACCGCCCCACATCCAGGACTTGACTTCTATGTCCAGTATTTTGATGCAAGCAGTGACATTGTGCCTTGGGTACTTCAGGAAGAAATGAGGCAGCGTGACATAACCCTTATTGCTTAGGACCATCAGAGATTATGGAAACTCAATGCTGACATCTCTCAAAAGGTAAACATTCCCATTTAAAGTACTTATCTAGTTAAAGTTCAGATCATGAACTGGTTAAAGAACTAGTACAGAACGAGTTAAGGTTTTTATCATGAAAAAGAAAAAAAGAAGAAAAAGAGAGCATGATGGCTTTCTTGTTGTACTAGAATTTGTTTAGTGTTTCCACTGGGTCATATGCTTCCCTGAGGTCTTGGCAGATATAAACTGTCGTCTTATGATCACATAGGATTTGTGCCTAATGTTCTCATGTAGCATGTGACTGATAATGAACCCTGCTATCTTGAACTGGACAACAATGGCCCTCATTGACTGTCTGGGATTATTGACAATGTCCTGAAATTACTAAATGAACTCACATGTCCTGACATCTGACCACTGTGAATGTTTCTTTCTCTTAGCTATACATCAACCCCAAGCTCTTTCTCATCCTTGAACACAAATGTCTTGGCCACGCTCTAGAAGCTGGTGATTTCTGAGTTGCTGTGGTTGGCAGCTAGGCCTGAAGCACAGTGTGCCTCTTCGTTTCCTGTATCATATTAGAATCTGCCATGCTGATGGTGTCCATATGTTTTAAAGAGAGATGAGAAATTCAAAATTTGGTGCATGCTGTGTAACATTATGTTGGCATCCTAAAGTTGTGTTCACAAACACAGTATATAAGTTTCTCTCTCTCTCTCACTCTCTCTATGGATATATGTATATATATATATGCATGCACACACATATATATATATAAATATGTATGTATGTATGTATGTATGAATATATATAGACATACACCTATGCATATATCTTATACATGTCTGTGTATGTGTACACATGTACACATGTATCTGGGTGTGTATCTGTGTATGCAAATGCGCACATGAATATGAACCAACAAGGAAACCACTATGCCATCATTCAACCTGCTAGAAATGGTAACCAAATCACATTCAAATCATACTTTATCATCTTAAGAAGGAAGGACGCCTCCTGAAAAGATGAGGTGCTCCAAAGTGGAATATCTCAGATCACAAGACCACTCAATCACTATTGACCCAGGGACTAAAGAAACAACATATGTATGTCTATATTTCATGCAGTATTAGACATGTATCAGTTAAGTGAAATACAGGCTAGAGAGGGTTAACTATGTGTGTATATGTAGGGGGCTGTTGTTGAGAACATGTAATAAAATGGTAACAGTAGTAGATTGTAGCTACCAAGGAAGTGTACGATGAGGTGGGGACTGGGTTGGGTAGGAGACCCCGTACACAGAAAACATAATAAACATCAACACGAACAGCTTCCTGAAGATTAATGAAATTTGGCATTTTGCCTTCTCAACATGTTCTATATGCACGTGTGTGTGTGTGTGTATTGATATAGCTGCTCATGCAAGTTCCTCTTGCATATCCTTACATGTGTGCAAGTGTGTTCATACGTATATGTTTGCGTGTGTGGGTGTGCTGCGTTTTTATATCGGTACACTGATGTTTGTTGGTGTGTGTGTGTGTGTGTGTGTGCGTGTGTGTCAGGTAGCCATTGTAGAAGAACAGCTGCTAAAGAGATGATCAAGGTAACGAATATACACACAGATACACACCTTCAATATTCTCGTAGGAATTGTGTATGCGCATATGTCATATAGGATGCATAATCATACATACGTATACATGATACATATATATGATGTATGCACACATCACATATATGTGTATGTATATATATATATATATATATATATATATATATATATATATATTCATTTATTTCTATATATTTATTTACATATATATATATATATATATATATATATATATATATATATATATATATGTAATATATATATATATATATATATATATATATATATATATAAAGACACATATGCAATATATAAAACGTAAGCACACTGCACATGTACATGCATTTAAGTATGAATGTGTGTGTGTGTGTATAATGTATAAACAAATACACCAATATAAGAAAGATCTACAACCACATAATATATACATCTACTGTTAAACAAACACTATTGTGTGAATTTGGTTCACACATAAAAGATATATTTAAGCAACATTTCAAGGAAATGGATCAACCCACAGCCTTTTTTGAAGTCTTACTACTTGGATATACTGCTATCACATATCTGTTTTGTATATATATGAAGGGTAGGGTGAGGGGGTGCTGAAAAGTTCCTGGCTTTGGGTAAAAGAAAATACAGGAGGATCAGTTAATTATGATTTTATTCACCATATTTCACTCTGGTTCACACACTTATTGCAGTGGTCCTTCAGGTCTTCTAAGCTCTGTGAAAGAACTTAGAAGGTTGGGCCTCCAACCAGGCCCCTTTTGCAATATCCTTAAAAACAGGAACTTTTCAGCACCCCTTCATACATAAGTGTGTACAGTTATATTTAACGTATTCATGTTCACTCAAACATGAAAAAATATGCACTGCAAAAATTGTTCAAGGAATCTTGTCCTTATATATCCACTGCATGGCTTTTTATGACATGAACATATTGAATGTGATTGTACACGCCTATATTTCATTCAATGCTACTTTGTGCACATCTAATATATATATATATATATCATCAACATCATTTAGCATCCACGTTCCATGCTGGCAATTAGTTGGACAGTTTGACAAGGATCTGATGAGTTGAAGGACTGCACCATACCCCAATGTCTGCTTTAGCATGATTTCTGTGGTTGGATACTCTTCCTAATGCCAACCACTTTACAGTGTACTGGGTGCTTTTTTTCCTTGTAACCAGACCTATTGAGGCCATCATGTAGCTTGTGTGTTAACAAACCCAGTAAGGGTGGAGGCTGCATCTGCATGTTAGACAGGGGTTGTGGTATGAGAGAAGAGACAGGGGCAGAGCAAGTTCTTGTAGAGAGCTACATGGCTACCCACATTTAGGAGAGAGAGTGAGAGAGAATGGATTAGGGATATCTCCAAAGAAATAGACAGTGTTGATGAGGTGTCCAGGTGGCACCTCAGGTAGCAGAAGTAGTAATAATTGAAGGAGTGAGGATTTACAAGTGTGTAGGGGGGAATAGATAGGGGAAGTGGGAGAAGGAGATAGGCAACATCAGGGGAAGGTTTGAGGGGAGGGATTACACTAGTTAGGTGGGGCTACAGGGATTCTAGCAGTTGGGTTATACACTAGTGATTTAGGGTGCTATCTTGTATGGAGGTGAATGCAGACATGGGTGAGATTCTGGGTCCAATTCCATTGCATGGCACCTTGATCAGGTATCGTCTACTATAACAGAAATCTTGTGGAACTGCACTTGATGGGTTGGTGGCGGGGGGGGGGGGGGGTGCTCTTCCTTGTGTTACCCCACACCCCAGTCTTGGAGGTCCTTCCAAAAGTCATATGCAAGTTTCTTCTTCCTTTGACAAATCTGTACAAAAAATGTCTGGCTATTATCACTTGAAGTGACGGGAGTGGGATAAAGCAGACTGGTGGTAGGTAGGTGAGTGGGTAGGTATGTGGACTGGTGATAAATATATAGGTTTGAATGTAGGTAGGTAGATTCTGGTGATAAATATGTATATAGGTAAGTAGGTGCACAAGGTAGATAGATATACAAACATTTATATATACATATGTACACACATGTATATGTGGTTATGTGGTAAGAAGCTTTGTTCCCAACCAAAGTTTCAGTCCAATTGCTTGGTGCTTTGGGCAAGTTTCTTCCATCGTGTGTGTGTGTGTGTGTGTGTTTGTGTTTGTTTGTTCCCCACTCCACCGCTAGACAATCAGAGTTAGTTAGTTTATGTCCATGTAACTTAGTTATTCAACAAAAGAGACTGATAGAATAAGTTCCGGGTTCATACTGTACTGGGGCCGACTCATTTAACTAAAACCCTTCAAGGTAGTGCCACAGCATGGCTGCAGTCAAATGACTGAAACAAGTAAAAGATAAATATATATAATAATAATAATAATATAAATAATATATAAACATATGCATATATCCATACATATATGTACATATATATATATATACATGCACACACACACGTGTATACACACTAGTTGTAGACAGATAGCTATGAAGGTGTCCATGTTGCTAAGGTATTGGCAACATGTGAAGTAGATAAGGCAGACGAGTAGACATGCAAGATATTAAATAGACAGATAGTTCAATTAGCAGTTGAAATAATTAATATGTCATTAAGGATCTTCAAAATGATCATTTTTCAGATTAGTTTTAAGTTTGAGTGTATCAAAAGAAATTAGGAAGTTTGAGCATTTATGCTTTACTCAAGGTTTTTAGAAATATGAGTTAATTTCAGTACTGTATTTTGTATTTATATCTTATGGATAAATTTTTTTAGTAGTTTAAGATAATATATCATTTGGGTGAGGTTGATTGGGGGTAATGGAGTGAATTACTGTTTTCTCGTTATGTATTTTTTTTTTTTTTTTTGGTTTTCAACTTAAGGCAGTTCTTAGGAAAAATTCTTGTAATCCACAAATACACATAATCACATATATTCACACTTATAGTCATACAAACACATATCAATCACATACACATTCACTCTCTCACACACACACACATACACACTCAGTCAAGCATACATACGTCCACACTCATACAAATACACATCAATCAACCACACACACACACACACACAGTCATAACACTACTCTGCACCCATTAAAATTTTAACTTTTTGCAGATTCTGATATCTCATTTCTATTTAGGGTATGTTAGAGAGGGGGAGACACAGACAGGTACTGTGTGTGTGTGTGAGAGAGAGAGAGAGAGAGAGAGAGAGAGAGAGAAAGAGAGGGAGAGAGAGAGGGGGGGGGGAGCGGCTACATATTTTTATAGAAAGGAAGAGAGATAGGGAGACGAGTATACAGTTGTTTATATAGTGCAATGTGGGGTATGAAAGCTATATGGGGGTAGCTGTGTTAATTTCAGCTGACTGTTGTTATTTGATCAACATGCTCTGTAGCTAAATTTACTTAAAACAGGAACAACAGCAGAAATAATAACAATCTCTGAAGAATTGGTATTTAAGTGTCTTTGGATAAAACTGAATTTCTTGGTAACTGTTTGTATTTGTGTCTTGATGCACCTGGTGAACTGTACAATTGGGCAACTAACTGTATAGAAAATGTAGAATTGTACACCTGTTATAGAGTAGGACTGCGCAACTAATATAGTGTAGAATTGTACACCTAATGTAGTGCGCATTATATTGTGCACCTAATGTAGAAATGTCTAACTACTACAATATAGACATGTGCATACTGTCAGAGTACTCCCGGGTACTTCTGGTAGCATATACCCAATGCAGTATGTTGCATTGTCGGATCAGTAGGGGATATACCTGCAACTCCTCCAAATGAGGAGAGTGATTTTGGAGTAACCTGCAGGATTAAAAGCAAAATCAATCAGTGGATAAACTAAAGAGAAAGTCAGCAGTCATCCAGTATTGCACACACACACACACACACACACACACCTATTGCATGTATGCATGTGTGTGTGTCCAAAATGCATACCAAGATAGGTCACTATAGTGGATTGCACAGAGGAAACTCAATCATCATAAGTGAAATTTTGAACTGCTGTAAAGGTGATATCCACAATGACCCTGAGACAGATGTGTACCTCAGATAATAATGGGATTACTCTGGTCACTACCATGCATCTATGATGTAGTTGAGGAACCAAACTTTTTAAAACAGCAAACAGCTGGCAGACCTTATGGTACATGTCTGCAACAATGAAATACTGTTTTTGTTTCATCACATGCAAGATATAGTTGTGTAGGTAGGAGCAGTCATGGATCACTGGTCTCCTGTGTAGTTATATCCTCTAATGTTCCTGAGAGATGAAGTCTTGTTCATTTTCAATAACAAGATACAATTGACCAGAAATGTGTACCTAAAATACCATATCTTCCAGCATGCAAGTCAAATTTTTCAGACCAAAATATGTAGCCAAAAGAAGGCAGGTTGACTTAGATACCAAGACGACTTTGAAGGACTAAAACTTACAACTACATGTGAAATATAGCAAGTTTTGGAAAGATAATGCCAATGTCTGAATGATTATGTGTTTATACTATATACTACTTTGACCTGTATGCTGGAAAATACAGTAGTGTTTGTTGATTGGTGCTGGTGGCCTGGCTCTCCATCGGTTATGATGTGGCATGTTCCACTCAATCCAATCAATGGAATAGTCTGCTCTGCTTGTGAAATTAACATGCAAGTGGCTGAACACTCTCCACAGACATGTGTACCCTCAATGTAGTTGTCAGGGAGATTCTGCTCGACACAGAATATGACAAGGATGGCCTTTTTGAATTACAGGTACAACACCCACTACACTCTTGGAGTGGTTGGCGTTAGGAAGGGCATCCATCTGTAGAAACTCTGCTAAATCAGATTGGAGCCTGGTGTAGCCATCTGGTTCACCAGTCCTCAGTCAAATCGTCCAACCCATGCTAGCATGCAAAGCGGATGTTAAACCATGATGATGATGATGAACTCATTTTTACCAGCTTAGTGGACTGAAGCAATGTGAAATTAAGTGTCTTGCTCAAGGATATAACATGCTGCCAGGAATCAAACTCACAACCTTACGATCACAAGTGCTGATGGTATTGTGTAAAATTGTGCACCTAACAGAAGTGTGCAATAGTATTGGTGGTGGCCAGTTATGTTGAGAAAGTTGGCAGACAAGGGTGGTGATCTACTGTTGTAAAATTATTGGATACAGTTTGCTTATGCGTTAACATAATGTCTTGTTGTGATAATAATAATAATATTGTGTGTATATGTGTGAGGTAGTCTGTGTAACGTGTATATGTGTAATGTGAATATGTGTTGTATGTGTATTGTGTGAGTGAGATAGTATGTTTTATAGACGTTGATTTACAATGGGGTTGTATATATGATAGGGAATGAAAGGTGATTCAGGAATCCAGGTAGTTACCTCAGTCAGCACTCATGCAAATACTGGCTAACAGAGTGTATAGAGAAAAACATAGTACTTCTGTCAAAGAAAGTGTTTCAAACAAAATGAAAATCCAGAAAGTTACTGTCAGTCTTGGAGTATAATACAGCAAGTGAAATAATGGAGGTACTGTTATCACATTTGTTTTTTGGTTACAATTTTAATAATATAAGGATCAGACAAATTATTTCACAAGGTAGAAAACATGAATATAATCAATGATTATGTAATATTAAATCATACTACATACACCCTGTGGTCATTTCTTCATGAGTGTATGATGAAATCCTCTACATGTAGATACAAATTTGTGGAGGAGCCTATATCTTCTAGCAAGGAAGCATCCGCTTAGACATGTAAATAAATGAAAGAGTAGTGAGGCATAGAGGACAGAAGTTATTGTGTATCATTTGATATGATTAATTTTGAAACTGAACTTATTATTTAGTCTGTATATTCAGAATGTTGTCTGGTCGACGGAGTAAAGCAGAATTCAGATATGAGTAGCATTACACAGAATCATAAATCAGCTAGGATGGGGATTTCTAGACTAACTTCAAAGTAAACAGTAAAGATGAGAGAGAGAGAGAGAGAGAGAGAGAACAGTAAAAAAGAAAGAAAGTAGGATAAAAGGAGAGTAAGAGTGGGAAAGATGGAAGAGATAATCATAGAAGCAGGTTTAGATGGATGAAACAGTGAAAAATCTACACATTTAAAGGAGGCAAGTGATTGCTATGAATTTAGTATAAAAAGGAGTCAAACGAAGTTTACTAATATTGAAAAACTAATATTGAAAAAAATATAAAATCAAAATTACAATTCATAATTAAAGATTAAGAATAAAAAAAATTAATGGTAAAAACTTGATTAGAGGAATATGTGTGTTTTTTATTTCTTTATTGCCCACAAGGGGCTAAACATAGAGGGGACAAACAAGGACAGACAAGGAGATTAAGTCGATTACATCGACCCCACTGCATAACTGGTACTTAATTTATCGACCCCGAAAGGATGAAAGGCAAAGTCGACCTCGGCGGAATTTGAACTCAGAACGTAATGGCAGACGAAATACCGTGTGTGTGTGTGTGCGTTTGTATATGCCAGACAAAATGCTTAGTGTGTATATGGCAGACAAAGTGCTTTACATTCTGAGTTCAAATTCTGCCGAGGTTGAAGGCACAAGTTGACAGAGCCATCAGCATGCCGGACAAAATGCTTAGCTGCATTTCATTTGTCTTGACATTCTGAGTTCAAATTCTGCCAAAGTCAACTTGGCCTTTCGTCATTTTGGAGTTGATAAAATAAGTACCAGTTAAGTACTGGGATGGATGTAATCGACTTCCCCGCTCCCCTCAAAAACTACTGACCCTGTGCCCAAAATTTGAAACCATTATTATTATTATTATTATTATTTATTCAATGTAATCAACTCCCCCAAAATGGCTGCCCTTGTGGCAAAATTTGAAATCATTATTATTATTATTATAATTATTATTATTATTATTATTAATGCCTTGCAATAGTAGTAATAACAGGAGTGGTAGTTAAGCTACCAGTTACACACTGAAGTCAGTATTTCTCTCCCCTCAAAATGTGTGCTAGTGTTAAAAATTTTGACAGAATCGTTAGTGATTAACAAAATGTTTTGGATTATTTATTTGTGGATCTTTACGTTCAGTGTTCAAATCACTCTGAAGATGACATTGTCGTTCATATATCCAGGGTTAATAAGATAAATATTAGCTGAGCACTGGGTGGAACTACTTGTTTATATAATCCTCACGCTAGTTTGTATCCTTGTGCCTACGTTACAAATACTTATTGGCTTTGAGAATTAATCCTGGGTTCAGTCCTATTTCACAACTGAATCATTCACCTTGTCTGCTATCTTGAAATGTCCTCCACCAAGAGAATCTAGGTTTCCATTCTATAGAGTTGCTGCTGCCTTAAGACATCCAAGGCCTTATTACTATATTGGTATAAGTGTTACAAATGTCTGCTATGTAAAGCTAATGTTGTTGAAAGCTAGCTGGGCTGATGTCAATGGTATGTATGCTGGTAATTTGCCACCTGTCGTGTAATTTTGATTGTACTACAGAGTTTGAAATAGCAAGAAACAATAATTACCAAGAAAATATTTGTCATTTCTGCTCCCTATTTATTGGTGTTTAGTTTGGGGAAATACCTGTGATATTACTATCAGTGTTACTGATAAACTAGTGGTCTGCTAGACATAGCAACTAAATTTCTTTCAGTCACAAGCTGTCATCTTCAGATAAGAAGAGACACATTGGATAGCAGGGTCTTTGTACTAGCACTACATCCATTGTAGCCACATTGGATAGCATGGTCTTTGTACTAGCACTACATCCATTGTAGACACATTGGATAGCATGGTCTTTGTACTAACACTACATCCATTGTAGCCACATTGGATAGCATGGTCTTTGTACTAGCACTACATCCATTGTAGACACATTGGATAGCATGGTCTTTGTACTAACACTACATCCATTGTAGCCACATTGGATAGCATGGTCTTTGTACTAGCACTACATCCATTGTAGCCACATTGGATAGCATGGTCTTTGTACTAACACTACATCCATTGTAGACACATTGGATAGCATGGTCTTTGTACTAGCACTACATCCATTGTAGCCACATTGGATATATTACCAGAAATAGGAAAAATGAAATGGTTACAGCTAAATACCTTTGATTATAAGTTTACTTATTCAAAGTTTACCTAGGGTTAAACTAAAACAATGTTCCCAACAAATGTGTGTACGTGTGGAGTAGGTTGTAGTCACATGTAAAGTTTGAGCTGCAATGTATTGTGTTTCACGAGTTGCTAGACACCAGAGCTGAAAACAATCAACTTCATCCTTTGCAAATAGGTTTGGTATGTTGGAATCTGGTTGATGGCATTCGCCCCTTCCCCAACACTTTTCAATGAAGTGATACATTACCTGTATGTTCTTGTATGAATGTGTTGATGGGGGTTTTGTTTTTCTTGCCCCCTGCCTCCACTACCTTCTGTTAGCTCCCTCTGTTTTATTACCTGAATACATACAGGTAACCCCAGTGATATCTTTCAAAATACTATACAGACATTTTCATTGCAGCTTCTAAATCAAATTACTATCTTGGTTGTTTTTATGAGAGTCAGACCCATCAAACCCACATAAATGTAAAACAACTAGAATAAAATTGATGAAAATGTATTAAAGAAAATAATCTTCGTATAAAATTCTCTTTTGTCTATGTCAGGTATAAGATAGAATTGGTGAAGGTAAACATTACTTGGTACTATTTATTCTTTATCATTGCTTCGTTGAACTAGCTTTACTAATCTCACTGGGAAATACATCATGTCACATCATTTGGTTCCTACCACATAGACACAAATCCTAAACATAAGTGACTCTCAACAGGTCCTTCGCATATAAATGTGAGTAACTCTCAGTTAGAACCCTCACAGTTGCGCCAAATACTGGGTGTCACTGTGTTAAGAATATGCTTTTGACATATTCTTAACATAGGCGCAGGAGTGGCTGTGTGATAAGTAGCTTGCTTACCAACCACATGGTTCCAGGTTCAGTCCCACTGTGTGGCACCTTGGGCAAGTGTATTCTACTATAGCCTCGGGTCGACCAAAGCCTTGTGAGTGGATTTGGTAGACGGAAACTGAAAGAAGCCTGTCGTATATATGTATATATATATACATATATATGACGGGCTTCTTTCAGTATATATATATATATGTGTGTTTGTGTGTCTGTGTTTGTCCCCCTAGCATTGCTTGACAACCGATGCTGGTGTGTTTATGTCCCCATCACTTAGCAGTTCGGCAAAAGAGAATGATAGAATAAGTACTAGGTGTACAAAGAATAAGTCCCGTAGAGGGCTTTCAAAGGTTATAACCACTGTCACTCACCCCATATTCAGCAAGTGTCAAAAAAAGAAAAAAATCCTCGTTAAATTTATGATCATGGTCGTCATCATCATCATCATCATCAGTCACCATCATCACCAGCCATCATCATCACCAGCCATTATCAGTCAGTCATCATCATCATCGTCAGTCATCATCATCATTGTCAGTCATCATCAATCACCATCAGTCATCAACGTCATCAGTCATTGTCATCAGTCTCAGTCATTATTGTCAGTCATCAGTCACCTCCTTTATTATTCTTATTTACAATTAACTTCAGAAACTATATTGAAGATTTGTGAATGGTGTGATGTGATACGGCATTGAAATATGGGCAGTGAAGTATAAAGATATCGTGTAATAGTGAAATATAAACAGTGAAGGTGAAAGATACACTGTGACTGTGAAATATGTGCAACGAAGATAGCAGACTTTGTATGGCTGTGCAATATGGGCATTGAATGTAGAAGGCACTATGTGGTTATGAAATATTAGGAGCGAAAATCAAAGGTTTGCAATGGTATGATGTGTTTTGTCAATACTAAAAAGAACTATTGTGCAATGAAGTAAAAGGCCTGAAATAGTTGTTAAGAAGGAACAAGGTAAATGTGGTTCATTGGAAATGAGGTGAACATTATTTGTTGGATGTAATAACAAACTTGACAGAATGAGGGCAAATGAGCTGGTAAATTTGATACTGGATATCACTGACATTGCTGCATATATATTTATATTTATGTGTGTGTATGTGTATATATATGTATATATATATATATATATATATATATATATAGACTAGCGGGGAGTGAGGTATGTATATAAACTTGTATGTGAGTGTACGCACATACACACACATAGTACTGGTGTCCACAAAATATGATTTTGAGATGAGGAATTATAGATATTACAGTTATAATCCTAATATTTTGAAATAGATCCACAGACAATCTGATGTAAAGTTATTTTAATTAATCCAAAGAGAAAAATGTGAACATCACATAATTTTTTCTACCTTTAAAACCAAAACTTGTCTAAAATAATTTGAATCCAATCTATAGTACAATATCCCTTACACCTAACATAGTATGTTACTTCTAAGATCACATAGAGTTTAACGCAAGATATACATCTTCAAATATACTATATGTGCATAAAATATAAAATATATATATATAAATATCGCAGACATGGCCAATGACAATACTGCCTGATTGGCATTCATGCCAGTGGAATATTAAAAGCGCATCCGAGCATGACCGTTGCCAAGGCCACAAATTGTCTCCCGTGCCAGTTACTCATGAAAAGCACCATTCGAACATGATCGTTGCCAGTGTCGCCTTACCGGCACATGCGCCGGTGGCACGTGAAAAACAACATTTGAGCTTGGTCATTGCCAGTGCCACTGGACTGGCTCCCATGCAGGTAGCACGTAAAAACACCTTTTGAGCATGGTCATTGCCAGAACTGCCTGACTGGCCCGCATGCTGGTGGCACGTAAAAGCACCCACTACACTCTCAGAGTGGTTGGCGTTAGGAAGGGCATCCAGCTGTAGAAACTCTGCCAAATCAGATTGGAGCCTGGTGTAGCCATCTGGTTTCACCAGTCCTCAGTCAAATCGTCCAACCCATGCTAGCATGGAAAGCGGACGTTAAACGATGATGATGATGATTATGATATATATATTTATATAGTAGTAAAATTTCGCTTTTGTATCTATTACTCCATAGGCATCTCTGCAATTCGTGTAAACAATGTCTCCGAATATGGCTAGCTGGTGTTCTAGAGTGTCTTTCCCTATGAGCACGTCCAGTTCCTGGACTATTTTCTGGTCCAATAGCTCCCATTCTCCTTTTGCAATTGCAGGCGACTAATTGAACTTACAGCATGGACGTCCTTAGCACTGTGATTTGACTGCTGGCTTTTGATTTTCTAACATCTTATTTGCCGGAGCAATACTCTACAGTTCATTCAAAAGTCCCTGCACACACACACACATATGGGGGAGGGTACTGGCATGGCTTTGTGCAACACAGTGAGACTAAACCATGCTTTGTGTTCAGTCCCCACTGGGTGCTACCTTCAGTAAGTCTTTTTTGCTATGGCCTCTGGCAACCAAAGCCTTGTGAGTGAATATGATGGACAGAAATGCACATGCTTGTGTCTGTTGTGTGTATGCATCCTTGTTTGATATCCCATGCTAGCTATAGACAGACATCACCATCATACAAGCAGTGTTGTTTGCAATCTTCTGTGAAAAATATCCAGACTCGGGAGAATATTACCTTACTTGAAAACAGGTGAGGGTTGATAACTGGAAGAGCATCCAGCTGCAAAAGAAATCTGCTTCAACAAATTTTCTCTGACCTATGTAAGTATGGATAATTAGGCATCAAATCATCAGCAACGGTGATGATGATTACAATATTCATTTAATGCGTGTGTACATATATGTGTGTGTGTGTGTGTGTGTGTGTGTGTGTGTGTGTATGTATATATTACTGACAGTGCCCCAGCATGACCACAGCTTTGGGCTGAAATACATAAAAGAATAAAAGATATATATATATATATACATATATATATATATATATATATATATATATATATACATACATACATACATACATACATACATATATATATATATATATATATATATATATATATATATATATATATATACATACATACATACATACATATATATATATATATATATATATATATATATATATACATACATACATACATATATAAAGTGTGAGAGAATGTGTATACATCATCATCTACATATAGTGTAATATATGTATGTACATGTGTGTGTGTGTAATGCCAAGTATGATATGTACAAAGAATTTATATACATGTTTTTTTTCCTGTAAATCTCTGGAGAATTTGTGCGTGTGTGTGTGTGTGTGTGTGTGTCTGCGTGTGTGTGTGGCAAAAATAACAGAAGAAAAAAATCCTTACATTTCTAAAAGGCAGTAATCTATATAATTAGTCAAAACACACACACACACACACACAACAGTTGTATTTGTATACCACTACTGTTTGAATATATAAGCACATACAAATATACATTTCCACACAGTCACACACACAGACACACATACACTCTCACACACATACACACACACATACATAGACACATAGAAGCATGCATTCATGCAAACACCTACATACATAGATCAATGTGTTAGCTTACTTAACAGAACTAAAATTATATTTCAGTGGCAGAGAGAGAGAGGGGGAGAGATGGAACCATCCCATTTCATGCTTGAAAATCTTTCCCTGTCTCTTCTAACTTGTGTTAGTTTTCTCATAAACCATTACGTAACTAGTCATAACACACCAATCCTGTTACACACCTGAACTTCTTGTCAAAACAATGATGATGATGATGGTGGTGGCGGTGCCTGACATTGGCAGGTTGCCAAAATATTTTGAAGAGAGCTATATTTGATTTAATTTATTCCAGTAGATAATTAGTATTGTATATTACCCAATGACTTGTGTAGAGGTATCTGTCATCTTCAACTGCTTTTAGGGAGTTGCTCCAGAAAGAAGCCACTACAAGGGGATTAAACAAATGAGCCAGATTGCAAAAGCAAGAGAAAATTAAGCACAACTAATTAGAACTAATTAGAACTAATTAGAAAGAAAATTAGCTTTGATTGAAGTGTATTTCAGGGTTGAGGCAAGGTCTTACTGATGTCCTCTTCCTAGTGAGACAACTATAAAAGTTCCTATACTCTTTTACTCTTTTACTTGTTTCAGTCATTTGACTGTGGCCATGCTGGAGCACCACCTTTAGTTGAGAAAATCAACCCCAGGACTTATTCTTTGGAAGCCTAGTACTTATTCTATTGGTCTCTTTTTGCCGAACCGCTAAGTTACGGGGGCATAAACACACCAGCATCGGTTGTCAAGTGATGTTGGGGGACAAACACAGACACACAAACACACATACATATATATATGAATATATACATATATACGATGGGCTTCTTTCAGTTTCCGTCTACCAAATCCACTCACAAGGCTTTAGTCGGCCCGAGGCTATAGTAGAAGACACTTGTCCAAGGTGCCACGCAGTGGGACTGAACCCAGAACCATGTGGTTGGTAAGCAAGCTACTTACCACACAGCCACTCTTGCGCCTATATTTAGCATTTGTTGATACGGAGAAGTCCTCTAACTGAGTACTATGCTCTGTAGTTTGGTGATTACTAAGAAAATTGGTTTTGATGAATGGCTTGTGAGAGCTGTCAACAAAGTGATATTGTCAATGAATTCAGCAAGGAATTTAGATTGCAATTAAACAGGAGTTCATCAGGGCTTGGTTTTCAGCTCACTATTATTCATTCCAGATTTTAACAGCTGACCATGGGAACTCCTGTATGCTAATGACTTGGATCTAACAACTAAATCTTAGCTGTTTGAGTCAAGATTTGGATAACCACATTTTGATTCCAGCAGCTGAGATTCAACTAAGAACCAAAATTTAGAGATGAAATTCTAAACATGGAAACAAAATATAGAAAAAGAGGTTTCCAGGTAAACCTAGTGAAGATATAGATTTTAATTAGTGACAGGACTCTGCTACCCTTTGGAAAATGTCCATGTTTGATATGCAAAAAGAGAGTGGGAAGGAAGGAATTCCATATGGTGTGCCCAATGAAAATTGTGAGTGTACAAGATGTGTAGTGAGATCAGCAAGCTAGCAGAGAAGGCAGGCTTCATGTATGACAGATGTACAGGAGTAGTTAGCTGTGAAAGCATATGTGAAGGAAATTCTTTGAAAAGCTTGCTGGACTCCCTAGAAGTAGTTGATAGTTTTGACTACCTAGGTAACCTAATTAACTGTGAAGGTGAATGTTCTGATAGGAGAGTAGCCAGAGTAAGAATGGGATGGGAAAAGTTCAGGTAACTATCACCTCTGCTAGTACCAAAGGGATTCTAGTGATGCTGAATGGTTGTGAAACATGGGAATTGACTGTAGAAGTAGAAAAGAAATGAGTTGAACATGCTCCGTTGGTGTGTAATTTTAGTGTAGATAAATGATGAAGTAGAAATGAACTGAGAGTAAAAAGAAAAAACTGGATATAGAGAATCAGGTGTAGTAAGCAAAAGAAAAGACTTTGATGGTATGGCTACGTGATGCATGTGTAAGATGACAGTTGGATAAAAATGGCATCAGTGAATCTAAACAGAAGGAATTTTCAGAAAAGGAAAATTTAGCTGATTGCTGGATGGTGAATCTTGTAGACGAAACAAACACGAAAACAGTGCAACACAAAATGTTGGTGCAACAAGACCTTCCCAACTCATGCAAGTAGGAAAAAATAAAGTTATGATGATGATAATGATTATGGTGATGATATCATCATCATCTACCCTTGGGAAGATGAAAGGTCAAAATTGGCCATGGAGGTCAATTTTGACCTTTCATCTTCATAAGAACTCAGAATGTAATGGGTTCGAACTAAATACCATCAGGTACTTTTTCTGTTGCTCTACCAATTTTGCCAGATGACATATTCCATCATTCAGATTAGCACTTAGACCTGGGCCGTGATGCCTTTAGCATAGTTCACACTGCTGCAAGCATTTGAGCCAGGTTTCTAATCTAAGGATAACTTACATCACTCACCACTACCAATAATTAACCAGAGGTGTCGCATAAAAAGCATCCATGCTGGTGCCATATAAAAAGTGCCCAGTACACTCTGTAAAGTGGTTAGCATTAGGATGAGCATCCAGCCATAGAAATCATGCCAGAACAGACAATTGGAACCTGGTGCAGCTCTCCAGCTGGCCAAGCCATGCCAGCATGGAAAATGGATGTTAAGTGATGATAATGGTGAAGATAAGAGGCAAAAAAGGTTTACATTCTGGCTTTGCCCCTAAATAATTCATCAGATAAAGCAATATCAATGTTTCTAGCATAGGTACAAGATCATAAATTTGAGGGAGAGGTTTCTGTCAGTACTTTCAACTCTAGTACTTGACTGGTACTTTATTTTATCAACCCCAAAAGGATGAAAGAGAAAGTTGACCCCAGTGGAATTTGAGCTCAGAATGTAACAAACTAGAAGAAATAATGCAAGGCATTTTTCCTGATGCTTCAGTTATTCTGCCAGCTTGTTTCTTTAACAACAAAACACAAGAACAACACTAAGAATATTTGTTACTAATAATAGCCTAAGGCCTGCAGTTCAGGGGAGGTGGTCTAGTCGATTACATCAATACCAGTACTTGATTTGGTACTTTTAGTGACCTCAGAAGATGAAAGGCAAATATGACCTCAGTGTGACTTGAACTCAGAGTGTTAAGAGCCAGAACAAATACAATAATAATAATAATAATATAATAATAATAATAATAATATTTTCTACTGCAAAAGGTACTGTCTGTCTGAGGTCCTTGTTGTGACTTGACAAACAGTACAAACCCCCAGTAGACACAATATCTTCAATGAACAACTTCTCGCGACGTCCATAATAATAATAATAGTAGTAATAATAAGCGTTTCTACTTAAGGCACAAGGCCTGAAATTTGTGGGGAGGGGACTAGTCAATTACATTAACCCCAGTGTTTCACCGGTACTTAATTTATCAACCCCAAAAAGATGAAAGACAGAGTCGACCTCAGCAGAGTTTGAACTCAGAACATAGATACAGATGAAATGCCGCTAAGTATTTTGCCCAGCATGCTAATGATTCTGCCAGCTCACTGCCTTAATAGTAATAATAATAATCCTTTCTGCTAAAGGTACAAGGCCTGAAACTTGGTGGGGAGGGGACTAGTCGATTACATCAACCTTAATGTACTGACCTCAAAAGGACGAAAGGCAAAGTCGACCTCAGCAGAATTTGAACTCAGAATGTAGCAAGGGGTGAAATATTGCTAAGCATTTCATCCAATAGCAGAGTACTTTTATTCCTGATCCCCACTTAGTTCCTGTTCTTGATTGGTCAACTATAATTAATCAATCAAAAGTTTCAACTAAATAGTTTTGCAATTAGTTTAGATCTTAAATTTCAAAGAAAACAACTTTAAAATATTTCAGCACAAATTAGGTATTTACAAAAATATAATTTTTGTTGTGAAGGTTTTTTTTTTATATATTATTATTTTTTGTCTAAATTAAATGTAAAAATACTTTTCTTAGATTAAATTACTATATTTCAGTTAAGGAAATCCTAATTGATAATGTTTAAAAAGTAATTGAAAGAATTTCCAAAGTTCTGTTCTTTGTTAAAAAAACAGAAACTGAAAATAATTCCAAACTTGGTTGTGTAGAGTCACTGTACGTAAGGACCTTAAGTACAAATTATAGCCCTTAACTTGGGGTAGATTTAGAATTTTAAGGCGGCGAGGTGGCAGAAACATTAGCACGCCGGGCGAAATGCTTAGCGGTATTTCGTCTGCCGTTGCGTTCTGAGTTCAAAATCTGGCAAGGTCAACTTTACCTTTCATCCTTTCGAGGTCGATAAATTAAGTACCAGTTACGCACTGGGGTTGATGTAATCGACTTAATCTCTTTGTCTGTCCTTGTTTGTCCCCTCTATGTTTAGCTCCTTGTGGGCAATAAAAAAAAAGGATTTAGGGAATGTAAGGTCTCTAACCAACTATTGCAGCTCTTAACCTGGGGGTAGATTTAGTGTTTGTAAGGACCCTAAGCAACAACTACAGTCCTTAAGCTTGAGTAGATTCACTGTAGATCAGGACCCTAAGTACAAATTATAGCCCTTAACTTTGGGTGATTTCAGTGTGTGTAAGGACCCTAAGTAACTTCTACAGCCCTTAACCTGGGGTAGATTCACTATATGTAAGATAACAATTACAGCCCTTAACCTGAGGTAGATTCACTGTTGGCCCCTAAGTATTATAACTGTAGCCTAGGGTAGATTCAGTGCACTTAAGAACCCTAAGTAACTTCTAAAACTCTTGAGCTTGGGTAGATTCACTATATATAAGGACCCTAAGTAACAATTATAGCCCTTAACCTTGGGTAGGTACTTTCAGTGTTGGAATTATCATACCAGTCAATAAGATAACACGACACATACATTCATATAATTAACATCTGAAACTGATGCACAATTACTCCACACACACACACAGCAGTATTATAACACATCAAACAGACACACACACAGAGGAACACTATAACATACACATACATGCACTAACAATATAACTCAGCTCACACACACACACATACTCCAGCAGTTCAACACTCCCACACGACACATACAAAATCCACACATATTCTACATAACAAACCGATGAAACCCTAAAATAACATCAGAAACAACAAAATACACCCCCACAACAATGCAAAACTCCTATAGTACACAAACACTTTTCTATATCGCCAGAATATAATCCTGCACGCATCTCAGAAATGCAGAAGTGCACTGGTGGTACAGTTGAAACTTGTATGAAAACTGCTAGCAACATGATAATGATACTTCAAGATGTATGTTAAAACATGCCTTTTATACGCAGTACATGAAGATATACCTTGTACAGGCAATACATACTCACAGGCGTGGCTGTGAGGTAAGAAGTTTGCTTCTCAACCACATGGTTCTGGGTTCAATTCCATTGTGTGGCACTTTGGTATAGTGTCTTCTATTAAAGTTCCAGCCTGACGAAGGCCTTGCGAGTGGGTTTGTTTAACAGAAAGAAGCCCATGTTTATATATATATATATATATATATATATATATATATATAAATCCAAGAAAGTTAGGGGTTGTGAATCCAACCCACGAAGGGATAATATCTATCCAATATACTGCTGGAAGAATACCCAATTATTATTACACTAGTGTTTTTTCTTTGTATTACCAAGTGCAATAAATGGGTGCGGGTAAAAAGATATTTTACCATTAATTTATATAGAAATAAGAAAATGGAGGGGAATAGGTGGTATTCATCAACTTGCAGACATTGTATTGTGTCAATTTACCTGTTTGTCTGCAAGTTGATGAATACCACCTATTCCCCTCCATTTTCTTATTGCTATATATATATATATAAAGGTGGGGTTGTATGATAGTGTATAGAGGAATATATTATTCAAAAGAATTCCAACTCTGTTTTTTATGTTTTATTTATATTCTTATAATATTAATGTAGGATATAGAATATGGAATATATAGTATGTATAGTAAAATGAAATGAAGTATTGATTGTCTTATTGAATAAATGAAATATTGAATACTAAATATTAAAGGACTATTATACTTTCTTGCATTTTAGCAGTCTTCAAGGTCCCATGTTGTGACAGGAATGTTTCAAATGCCAGATGGCTACACCAGGCTCCAATCTGATTTGGCAGAGTTTCTACAGCTGGATGCCCTTCCTAACGCCAACCACTCTGAGAGTGTAGTGGGTGCTTTTACGTGCCACCGGCACAAAGGCCAGTCAGGCGGTACTGGCAACGGCCATGCTCAAAATGGTGTATTTTATGTGCCACCCGCACAAGAGCCAGTCCAGGGGCACTGGCAACGATCTCGCTCAATATGCATACATATATATATACACACACACACTACACATGTTTCTCCTTTTCCCATCCAAAATGGAGATGAGTACCAAGATTACAATGTGGTGAGCTTAAACAATTTTGAAAATCTCTTCCACATGAAACTATTGGCTGCCTTGTTAATCCACAAATAAATAATATTTATCCACCGATGTGGTGTTGAGCACTTGCTGTAAACAAAGGAGCAGGTGGCAGGGTGGGGAGGAGATCAAACCAATGATGGAGCTCCTATGTCACCATTCAATCTGCTGGAAATAACAGCCAAATATTTTTCAAATTACACTCTACCAACACCCTACTGTCTTGTAAAAGACGAACAGGTAGTATAATCCAAGATAAACAATGTCGGACAACCCAACATGGTCATTTCTAGAATGATCTTGATCAAAAGTTTGTTCAATCAAGGCTGATATGCGACTAAACAACAAAAGTGGGGAGCATCATATAATTGTTGAGCGTTTTGTTTGTTTGTAGCGATGGATTCAATTCCTCCCACAGAACAGTTCTACCAGGGCCTAAGTGGAAATAAGACCTAACAAAGTGCTGGATGTTACTTTGATGGTCAGTTGTTTCATCTTGTGGGTACCTACTTAGAGCTCAGTGAACTGGAAAATCTTTGATCATTGGTGATCTGCTGGATTATGGTTGAACTGAAGTGAAACAACATTTACATTACATACTCTTTCTATTGCCAAATCTATCACAGTTTGTGAAAAACAATACTCTCTCTTTGGCTGCTTCCATTTTGGTTAATAATTTGGAAGTGAAGGACTTAATGAAGCAACTTCATTAATTGTAGATTAATGAATAAATTGTAGGTGAATTGATTTCATACTTCATTTGTAATCAGAATGTTACATTTGTTCATTATCAATCTACTATTAGCCAAGTGGATTATCTAACATATTAAACTAGTGGATTATCTGTGTTAACCCAGTGTTAAACTACTGGATTATCTTCAATTTGAAGTGCTAATTCAGGAATTTAGTGTTAACCCTATGGACTGTCATTAATCTGATGGGTTAACCTTGTGGATCAGCACTTGAGTGTTAACCTCATAAATTATTTCCAATATAATATGTTAACCCAGTGAATTATTAGCAGTTTAATGTGTTAACCTAATGGATTATCTTCAATATAATGTGTTTAACACAATAGATTATCAGTCTAATATGTTAATCTAGTAGATTGTCTATTGTATTACCCCAGTGGATTATCATTAATCTAGTGGGTTAATCTATTGGATTTTCTTCAGTAACTATTGAAATGTATCTCCTGCCACTATTGAAAGTGAAGAATCCTTGAACCCCAAAATATAAACACAGCTTGCTGACATTATTTTCATTTCAATTAATAAATGGATTCAGATAATATATTTTTTTTTTAAACCCTGCCATGAGGCAATAACAACAACAACAATATTAATTTTATGCTTTTAATAGAAAATTTGTTTATTTTTCAATGATTTGTACTGTGATTTTGTTTGTTTTGTTTTGTTTTTGTTTGTTTGTTTGTTTGTTTTTTTGTGTGCAGTATACCCTGGGGTAACATCAAGGAATAGTGTAAACTAAAAGGTAAATCTATTTAGAACAGCTGCTATCTGATAGCGAGATTCCTGCCGGAATTGTTAACGGAAGCAGAGTTTTTGTATATACGTGTGTGTTTATGTTTGTATGTATGTGTATGCATGTGTGTATATATGTGTGTGTGTGCGTGTGTGTCTATTACCTTCAGTTATAAAATCCAGAATTATTAACCTTTTCTGTGCGACGTCAATTTATTTCACAATTTATTAAAATTTGTTGTTTTACTTGTTTCAGTCAACTGGCTCTGACCATGCTGGAGCAATGCAATTGTTACTTATTGATTAAAGTTTATTTCAGTAAACTTTTACTCGTCTTTTATTGTTTATCTTTTACTTGTTTTACATTGGACTGTGGCCATGCTGGGGCACCACTTTAAAGGGCTTAGTCAAACAAATTAACCCCAATTTTTTTTTTTTTTTTTTTAGCTGGTATTCATTCTATCAGTCTTTTATGCCAAACCACTAAGTTATGACACATAGACAAGCCAAGACCAGTTTCAAACAGTGGTGAGAGGAACAAACAGAAAGGCTCTCGTGCTGGTGGCACACAATAAGCACCATTCATGCGTGGGTCATTGTCAATGCTGCCTCACTGGCTTCCCGTGCTGGTGGCACGCAATAAGCACCATTCATGCGTGGGTCATTGTCAATGCTGCCTCACTGGCTTCCCGTGCCGGTGGCATGTAAAAAGCACCCACTACACTCTGAGTGGTTGGCATTAGGAAGGGCATCTAGCTGTAGAAACATTGCCAGATCAGATTGGAGCCTAGTGAGGCCTCCTGGCTTGCCAGTCCCCAGTCAAACCATCCATCCCATGCCAGCATGGAAAACGGACATTAAACGATGATGATGATAACAGATACATACATACACACATCTTTCAGTTTCCTTCTACCAAATCTACTCATAAGCCTTTGGTTGGATTGGGACTATAGTTGAAGATAATTGCCAAAGGTGCCACATAGTGGGAATAAACCCAAGACTACAGGATTGGGAAGCAAACTTCTAACCAAACAGCCACTTGGTGATTGGATACTGGTCAGTTTGTTGGGTCATATAGTATCTTGAGTGAAAGATAGTATAATAAACTGGGGACATCAAGATCATTGACAGGATGGTTAGTGTCACAAATAAAAATTGCACTATTGATGAGCAAATAAAAGATTTTTAAATATTTTTTACTTAATAATAAAGAATTGATATGACAGAAATCTTTGTTGTAAACGAGTGTTTAAAAATATGCAGCTCCCGTGACAACATGTTTGTGAGCAATGTGGCCCTTAAAGACGCTACAGTTTGACATGCCTGCTAAAGAGTTAATCCTCTCTCAACATTGGTTTTCTATTGATATTATTGTAGGTTTGTTGTTATTTAACCCCAGGTCAGCCTTGCTCCTCTACTGGATACTATTATAGATATTGTGTTGTTGTTGAGCACTAGGTCAATCCTGTCCTGTCAGCTCTATAATGAAAGTCATTCCAACCATGACTACCCCTTTGTGGTGGAAGCTAGACAATGGCCTACAGTATCCAATGAATCCTTCTTTTTTTTTATTGTGACAGTAAGATGTAATTTGAAGAAGATTTGTCTATTATTTCTAGCATACAAGTGACTACACAGTGGTGCACCCATTCATCTGTACTCTTATAGTTTAGTGAAATTTACCAATTCTGTTTGGTTGTTATGTGTTTCTTTGTTAATCCAATGTTGAAAAGGTGATTTAATTTACTCATTTTTTTTGTCTCTTTCAGGTGAGTAAAAGCGATTTCTTCTGAATCACAAGAATAATGGTAAACCTGTTTGGCACATCTTTATCTCCACTTGTACAGTTTCCACTGACTAGCATGAAAACTATGTGTACATATGTGTATGTGTCTGTCAGATGGGGACTAACTTTTGGTGAGCATTTTGGTTTGGCATCTCTTATCTTGTCTTTGAGCTTCACGTGACTATGTATATGTGTCATATGATGGGTAGGTAAACCAGTTTTATACCTGACATGTTGTCAGGTATCTTAAGAAAGAAAAACAAGATTTCAGCTGTGACCAACTCATCGAGAATTCAACATATTTACAGGGTGGGTTATATATTTCCTCGATTTAAAGAAAGATGTCCCACGCACCATTATTTTGAGGTGAGATTCTGACATACGAATGGTTGCGTGATCTCTTTTTTTTTTTCTCTTCCAATTCATATCAGTAATGTAATTGGGGAAAGTCACAGACACCAACACACCACCACCACTTCTAATATCACCCCTCTTACCCCTCCCCTTCTACTATGTAAGAGATGATTATTTTTGTTACTGAGGAAGTATGGAAGCAAGTCTGTTGGTATACCGACACATGCATACATATACATCTAGACATACACACATACACACACATACATGCATACACATGTGAAGATACATGTACATTTACACATACATTCATACATACACACACTCATACACACACACACACACACACACACACACACACATATGTGGAGGTGGATACAGACTGGTGCTAACATCAATTAAAAATAACTGCAAAATATAGAAAATATTTTAATGACAATGATGATGATGATGATGATGATGATGATCTCTCTCTCTCTCTCTCATCATTCTCTTCTGTCTACGTATACATACACACTTTCACATACACACATATGTATACTCGCATTTTCACAAACACAGTTCTATATACATCTTCACCTACTTATATAAAGAAACACTTTCACACACACACATTTCTACATACCTGTCTGTCTATATATGCAGTTATATATATATATATATATATATATACCCTCACTTGCTTACATGCAACCACATTGACACACACACACGCACACAATATTCCATATACACCCTCAGACTGTCTCAATACTTACATACACTAACACAATTCTGTAAACATCCTAACTTGCCTATATACATATTCACACACACAAATCTATATATACCCTCCTCTGTCTATACATACACACATTCACACACAATTTTTTATACATCCTCTTTTGTCTATTGACACATACACATCCGCATACACGATTTTATATTCTCACTCAGTTATTTATATACATACACACAGTCCCACACACATTCTATATATACTTTTGCTTGTTTATATATGTACACATATTCACAACCATAATTCTACAGATAGCCTCGCCTGTCTATACACTAGTTGACTCCTTTAATTATTATTATCGTTATTATTATTATTATTATTATTATTATTATTATTATTATCATTGCCATCATCATCATCATCATCATCATCATCTAGTTTATTTATATCCCCTAGTGTGTTACTAGAAACATAAGATTTCTGAGGTGCAGTACATTAAACAAAAATATTTAAATAATAATAATAATAATAATAATGATTGATGATGATGATGATGATGACAATATATGGTAATGGGCATATATTAACGGTTTAATATACACTACTACTACTACTACTACTACTACTACTACTACTAATCGCGTTCTCTTCAAGTTCTTTCTGTAACCATTGGCAACAACCTGCACTGATTAATTAATTAATCAGTTAATCTTTAGAGAGCCTTCCTTTGATTCCCTCCCCACACACACACTTCTCCACTATTACCACCCCCACCACAACCCCCACCCACTTTCTGTTGGTTCCTGTTGTTTTTTTGTAAATCCACAGGTTATTTCTGATTGAATAAACCTGTAAAAGTCATTCGAGCCATGACAACCCTGTCCATTTCAATCATATGTCTTGGAGTACATTTATCATCACCATCACCGTTTAACATCTGTTTTCCCTGCTGGCATGGGTTGGACGGTTTGACAGGTGCTGGCAAGCCAGAGAACTTTACCAAGCTCCAATGTCTGCTTTGGCAGGGTTTCTGTGGTTGGTTACCCTTCCTAGCACCAACTACTTTGCAGAGTACACTGGAGCCTTTTCATGTATCACAAACACATTCTCTTGTACTTCCTTTTTTGTTGTTGTTTTTTAGGAAGCTTTGACTGCTATCTCTGTAGATTGAGTAACCATGTAGAAGCTCTCTTCTTGGATTATTTTGGCTGATGGTGACAACGGTGTCAGTTTATTTCAGTCCTTTATATGGTTATTCAACCTGCTAAAAATAGCTGTCAATGATGCCACAACTCATTTCTACAGCTGAGTGAACTGGAACAACGTGAAATGAAGTGTCTTGCTCAAGAACACAACACAGCCCAGTCCGAAAATCGAAGTCACAACTCATGATTGTGAGCATGACACTCTAACCACTGAGCCATGTAGTGAAAGATTAATATTATTTAAATTATTCCAGTAAGTATGGAAGACAAAGCTAGGTTCTATTTTCAGGCCTGCAGTCATTGTTGATCCTTAGTAGGACGGCAGAAGGGTATTGCTATATTTTACTGTGCTGTATTGTCCACTTATCCGTAGCCACTGCTATTGCTCCACTCATAGATTAGAAATCGGGGAAATCTCACTGATTTGAAGATCATTTAGCTGCTATTTCTAACAGGTCGACTGACCACATAGATGTTCTCTGTTTTCCTTATCAATATTTTCAAAGAGAAATGCTTACTCGGAATTTGAGGGCTTTTCTGCCTTACTAAAAGGTCCTTCAGGCCATCTTTAGCATCTTCAACATCATTATCATCTAGGTTAGGCAACTTGCTCAGACCAATGTAACCCTTCCATGCCAGACATGTGACAAGGGCATGAACGTCTGGCCTGGAAATTTAGTCACATTAGTCATTCACTTAACTGAAATACTTCATCTGTGCATGCCATGACTACAGATGAAAGCAGTGGCTCACTAACTGAACTGGTTGGTCCTGGCTATTGATATTTGTTATTGACTCAATCAGATCATCTGCTGAAATAGTTCCAGGAGTGGCTGTGTGGTAAGTAACTTGCTTACTAACCCATGGTTCCAAGTTCAGTCCCACTGCGTGGAATCTTGGGCAAATGTCTTCTACTATAGCCTCATGCCAACCAAAGCTTTGTGAGCGGATTTGGTAGACAGAAACTGAAAGGAGCCCGTCGTATATATGTATATATATATATGTGTATGTTCATGTGTCTGTGTTTGTCCCCCTAGCATTGCTTGACAACCGATGCTGGTGTGTTTATGTCCCCGTCACTTAGCAGTTCGGCAAAAGAGACCAACAGAATAAGTACTAGGCTTACAAAGAATAAGTCCTGGCGTCACTTTGCTCGACTAAAGGCTGTGCTCCAGCATGGCCACCGTCAAATTATTGTAACAAGTAAAAGAGTAAAGAGTATCCATGATGCTGCATCCCATGATTTCAACATACTCTACCTCAGGTGTTTACATATCATTTAACCTGTAGCACGTACGCTGACAGATGCTACTACTCTAGGTCAGAGTAAACCAAAGAACAATAATGGCTAAGAGGTACTTCTCCATGCCTCAAAACTCTGGAATTTCCAAACCAGGGTCTCTGGAATTTCCAAACCAGATGCAGTTTAAAGTCATACCCAGGACTCTATCATAAATTAAGACTGTATAATTATAGTTAATATCTTCATCTTTATTCTATATTGGACAAATCTATTTATATGACAGGGCTAATTATTAAAATTACATTTACTAATCACTATCCAAGAGATAATTTAGTCATGTTTCCTCTAATGTCATCACCTATTTCATTTCATCTTTCATTTCGGTGTATTCCCTCACATCTTTTCTCCCCTACATTTCCCTCCTCTGCTGTCATAAATTATCTTTTCTTCCAGACATACCCTGGAACTAGGCCAAATGTCACTAACCTTACCACAACTAAACAATATCATTAGATTTATCTTGCAATTGATTCCCTGAATTCCACAATGGAACATTCCTCATATTAAACGCCAAACAATGAGAAATTGTGTGTCTATGTGTGTGTCTGTGTGTGTCTGCCGGCCTGCCGGCCTGATGATCGATGAGATGTTAAATTCCTTCTGTCTTTCACTAAGATGTATATATTTTCTACCGTTAATGATTTCAAAATGTATTATTCATGAAATGAATTCTTCTTGGTAAATTTGAGACCACTCTATAAAAAAAGAGAAAATAACAACAAATTGTTGCTGCTGTTGTTGTTGTTGTTGTTGTTATCCAATGCAAATGTTTAGTAGACTTCTTGTGTTCTTTTTTTTTTCTTTTTTTTTCAAATTTTTTTTTGCAACAATGATAAAATATTTGTGTACATTAGAAGCAATGACTAGGATGTTTCTCATTTGTTTCTATTAAGAAGAGCTACAGATAGACAGTGTAAACTTTCACAAGTTGTGTGTGTGTGTTTCCTTAGGATTCTCTGCAACACTTTCTGATATTCATATTAGCAGAGCTCTGCCAATAAAATATGTTACCATCCTGATCCAGCAATAGTCATAATGCTACATGTGATATGGATGTAAGATGATGCTCTCAGAAACTTGGTAATTCATTCCAATCTAGATTCCTATTTGACGGTTTCTTCTCATGAGTAATTCTCTCTGCCCTAAATTTATCCTTCTGCTGTTTCAGTTCCCTAAATCTACAAACCCAAAGCTGCTTTTCTACGTCAGATTCACTACTAGTCATACAACAGAAAGCCATATACTCTTTACTCTTACTTGTTTCAGTCATTTGACTGTGACCATGCTGGAGCACCGCCTTTAGTCGAGCAAATCGACCCCCCAGAGCTTATTCTTTGTAAGCCTAGTACTTATTCTATTGATCTCTTTTGCTGAACCGCTGAGTTACAGGGACGTAAACACACCAGCATCTGTTAAGCGATGTTGCGGGGGACAAACACAGACACACAAACACACACACATATATATATACATATACATATATACAACGGGCTTCTTTCAGTTTCCGTCTACCAAATCCACTCACAAAGCTTTGGTCGGCCCGAGGCTATAGCAGAAGACACTTGCCCAAGGTGCCACGCAGTGGGACTGAACCCGGAACCATGTGGCTGGTAAGCAAGCTACTTACCACACAGCCACTTGTGTTAACTTTAAAACCACTAACGGTGTTGTTGCTTGCTATAACTTTTTTCTAATTTTGGCACAAGGCCAGCAATTTTAGGGGTTGGAAGTTAGTCAATTGCATCAACCCCAGTTCTGAGCTGGTACTCATTTTATTATTTTTTATGCGCCCTTTTAAAGCCTAACCAGGCTCATGGGCCCGGTTTCCTGGTTTCTATGGTGTATGTGTTCCCCCCCAGCTGGACAGGATGCTAGTCCATCACAGCGTTACTCAAGAAACAGGATGTAAGAGTGAGAGAAAGTTGTGGTGGAAGAGTACAGCAGGGTTCGCCACCATCCCCTGCCGGAGCCTCGTGGAGCTTTAGGTGTTTTCGCTCAATAAACACACACAACGCCTGGTCTGGGAATCGAAACCGCGAACCTCCGACTGCGAGTCCGCTGCCCTAACCACTGGGCCATTGCGTCTCCGGTACTCATTTTATCAACCCCAAAAGGATGAAAGGCAAAGTCAACCTTGACAGAATTTGAAACATTTTATCCAGCTTGCAAATGATCTTGCCAACACCACCTTTATATGTTGTAATACCATTGAATATTTTTCAATTTATAGTTCTAACCTAACATATTTAACAATACCACTTCAAGCCAATATTTAACACTACTACTTCAAGCCAATGAAGAAGTTTTTATATGGTTTTTCAACAGGCTAGAAATAGCTACCAAGTCTCTTTTGAATAATGTTCTACCAACGTAAGAAAAATAGGACTAAATGGTTAATCTATGACTTAAAAGCTATGATAAAATTTAACATAGATAGAATTTCAAAGAGAAAATATCATTCTGAATAATGGAAACATGCTTTCTATACAACCACAGTGTTTGAATGGAGGCAACACCAGCAGTTGTAACAAACCAAAGCAGTTGGTCACTCTTGTATGCATGTGTGTGTGTGTGTGTGTGTGTGTAGGAGTTTAATTGTAATATTTAAATTGAGTTTCTTTACAATTAATTGAATAGCAAAGAGTTTTATTGTTTGTTGTGGATCATCTATATCACAGATTGGCTATGGTTAACTATGTATGGTTATGACATAGACACACACACACACACACATATGTATATGATATTATATATATAAGCACAGGCGTGACTGTGTGATAAGAAGCTTGGTTCCAGGTTCAGTCCCACTGCATGACACCTTGAGCGAGTGTCTTCTACTTTAGCCTCAGGTAGACCAAAGCCTTGTGAGTGGATTCAGTAGACGGAAAGTAAAAGAAGCCCATCATATATGTGTGTGTGTGTGTGTGTGTGTGTGTGTCACATTTGTTCCCCGCCATCACTTGACAACCAGTGATGGTGTATTTACATCCCCACAACTTAGTGGTTCACCAAAAGAGACTGATAGAACAAGTACCAAGCTTTTAAAAAATGAAAAAAGTATTGGGGTTGATTCATCCAACTAAAATTCTTCAAGGTGGTGCCCCAGTATGGCCACAGCCTAATGACTGAAACAATTAAAAGATATAATGTGTGTGTGTATGGTTATGAAATAGACATGTTTATATAGTGTGTGACTGTATTAAACAGGTTCCATCAATATCTGTGGTTATTTAACGAAAGTGGCCTCATCTGTAGTCCAGCTTTATCAGACAAAGGAACTTTCAGACTCCATGGCTCTCTTGGAGAGGGAGGTACTATCTGTGATCCATTACTATATCCTACAGAGGTACCATAATATTGGTTTCAAATTTTGGCACAAAACCAGCAAATTCAGGGGAGGGAGTAAGTCGATTATATCAACCCCAGTACTCAACTGGTATTTATTTTATCAACCCTGAAAGGATGAAAGGTGAAGTTGACCTCAGCAGAATTTGATCTCAGAATGTAAAAGGTGGCCGAAATGCTGCTAAGCTTTTTGCCCATCGTGCTTATGATTCTGCCAACTCAATATTATGGTACCTTACAGAGGTACCATAATATTGATAATAAAATAACTGCTGAAATATAGTTTATATTGTAGTTGTTGTTGTTGTTATTGATATATACACACACAACAGATTAGACTGTTGGAAAATAAAAATTCTCAACATCGGGCTACAAGTAACCTTAGATGCTAAGTATTCTAGCTGTCCCTAATAACACTATTTTCTGGAGCTGTACTAAACTGGGTTTTATGCCCATTTCCTCTATCCATCTGTTCAGATCCTTAGGAATAGTTCCCAATGCATCTATAACTACTGGGATACATTCTACCCACACTTTCCATAGTCTCTGTAATTCAATAGCTAGGTCCTGGTATGTTACTATTTTTTTCTATGTCACTCATATTGAATTTCTTCATTATTTGGGACTGTGATGTAGTTGTTGTTGTTGATATGATAATAATTACTATTATTATTATTAAAGTGGTGAACTGGCAGAACTGTTAGCATGCCAGGATGAAGTGCTTAGCAGTATTTTGTCTCCTGCTACATTTTGAGTTCAAATTCAACTTTGCCTTTCATCCTTTCGGGGGTCGATAAATTAAGTACCAGTGAAACACTGGGGTCAATGCAACCAACTAGCCCCCTCCCCCAAAATTTCAAGCCTTGTGCCTTTTGTAGAAAGGATTATTATAATTATTATTATTATCATTATCATTATTATTATTATTAGTAGTAGTAGTAGTAGTAATGTGGTGAGCTGGCAGAATCATTAGCATAGCAGGCAAAATTCATGCTCTGAGTTCAAATTCTGCCGAGATTGACTTTGTCTTTCATCCTTTTGGGGTCAATAAAATAAGCACCAGTTGAGCACTGGGGTCGTTGCAATTGACTTACCCCCTCCCACAACATTTCAGGCTTTTGTCTATAACAAATAATTATTATGGTGGCAAACTGGAAGAATTTGTTAGCGCACCAAACAAAATGCTTAGTGGCATTTCTTCTGGCTGTATGTTCTGAGTTCAAATTCTGCCAAAGTTTGTCTTTGTCTTTAATCCTTTCGGGGTTTGTGAAATAAGTACCAGTTGAGTACTGGTGTCAAAGTTAGTGACTTATCCCCTTCCCCAAAATTTCAGGCCTTGTGCCTATAGAAGAAAAGATCATCGTCATCATTATTATTATAATAATTATTTTGTCTATTTCCTTCTTTGCAATGACATCATAACAACAATAAATACCAGAACTCCACAGGCATCTCTACCCACACCTCTACTCATACCTGTACCTTTCTATAGTAGTAGTAGTAGTTGTAGTAGTAATGATGAAAAGTAAACGAAGAGGGGGGGAAAAAAAACAAAAAAACTTGTGATGTTTCATTAGAAATTGCCAATCCTTGATGCTTGTGATTAAATGTCGTCATTGCAAAATGTTGATGTTACTGCCAAAAGGCATTATGGGTAAGTAATTTTAGAAGAGTTTTGGGTATTCAGCTTGTGGCTGATGACGTCATAGCTGCTTGTCGTATGGATTATGACGGAGAACCTAGCTTGACTTCAGCTATCCTGACGAATATTGACGTTGTATATTTGGAGAGGCCTTCTTCTTCTTCTTCGTGTTACTGTTTATTGTTGTTGTTATCCTGTCTTTCATGCCAGCTTAGAAAGCTACATTTATATTTAGCCAACGTAGTCTTTCTTGTGGTGGCCCAGTGCCAATTGCTCTGGTAATCCATTCCTTTCAACATACTCACCTGTGTACTGATCTATCTTGCAATGATATCTGTGTGCTATACCAAAATATTTCACAACCACAGTACCCTTCATAATCCATCAGCCCCTTTAACACCATCACCTGGTGACTTTTGGGTACCTTTTGAGAGTCCATGCTGTTGTAAATATTTGAGCCCGGTCTCTTGTTTAAAACCAACTTCCTCCAAATCTCTGAGATCCCGGATAAAGTGATATACAAAAAAATAAACTAATACAACCATAACACGGATCTGGAGTTGATATTTAGTGTCTTATGATTGGTGGTTGCAGATGCAACAGCTGGGACACATTCTGTTAGGTGTGACAGTGAATTTAATTGGTAAAACTCTGGCTAGGTACCTATTGAACTCACTGTCAATAAGTACAAATCTGGGTAGCTGGCAATTACAGGTAAATAGAGGGTATTTATCTGTAAAGATGAGTAAATAAATGACTCATGTCTATCAAGGGATTCCTGAAAACTTGGTAAGTAAAGGGTATGTACTTAGAATGGTGCTGGATGATAAATTGGGATGGTATATATCATCATCATCATCATTTAACATCCATGTTCCATGCTAGCATGGGTGGGATGGCACCACAAGAGCCGGCCTGGCCGAGGCCTGCACCAGACTTCTGTGACTGTTTTGGCAGAATTTTTACAGCTAGATGACGATAGACACACCCACCTCTCCTCTCTCCCTCAGGATCCACACTAACATCTAAATCCATTCCGTCCACCCAGGTATGTCAATCCTCTGGAATTCCCATCTGGTTCATGCTTTCCTTACAGTTTATGTTCAAGCTGGACATCTTTTTCTTTATATTGAGTATTTTCCAAATACAGTACTTCCCAGATATTCCGTACATGCGTTTTGTTGAGGCCCTCACTGCACACTCTGACACGTAGGGGTTTATTGTGACTGTAGAAGCATGGGTACATAGCCTGTACTGCTCAGTATATGGTTATAGTGGAGAGAGAAACACAACATGATGGACCATGAAGAAGCAGCAGACAGACAGACACCAGTATCTCATTACATTAAAACATTACGACAAATGTTCAGCTCTGATCGCTCCAGCGTCATTATTACTAATTAAATAATAATTAACACATTAAACTACTTTTATAGAACTATTATGATGCGTAAGAAGGTATTTCATAACTATGTTGCTCTAATGTTACAATTCAGAGTGTATAGTTGTATACTCCATTCTGTGTCACAATCCTCAGAAGTTATAGTTAGACAATAACTTTCACATATCCACTGCTTTTGCATTCATTAACTTGTTTCACTTATTGGACTGGCCATGCTGGGGCACCACATTGAAGGGTTTTAGTCACACAAATTGACCCCAGTGCTTATCTTTCAGTAATGGTTTATCTTTTACTGTTTCAGTCAGACTGTGGCCATGCTGGGGCACCACTTTGAAGAATTTTAGTCGAATGAATTGACCCCAGTATTTTTATTTATAAGCCTGGTATTTACTTTATCAGTCTCTTACGCCAGACCACTAAGTTATGGGGATGTAAACAAATCAACATTAGCTGTCAGGTGGTAGTGGGTGACAAACACTGAGAAAAAAATATACATAGACATATATATGTATATATACATCGTTTATCTTTTACTTGTTTCAGTCATTAGACTGCAGCCATACTGGGACACTGCCTTGAGGAACTGTAGTTGAATAAATTGACCCCAGTTCTTTATTTCTTTTTTAAACCTGGTTTTCATTCTATTGGTGTCTTTTACTGATCCACTACGTTACAGGGACATCAAAACCCTTTAGCATTTCAACTGGCCAAATCCAAACAAAATATTCTTATTTGTTTTATGTTCAAATTAGCCAAATACAGTCTCTTACATCCACTCTATAATACCATAGTAAAAGTAAACAATCCCATCATCGAAATCTCAAAGCTACAAGATAATGCATGGTTAATTCAAAACAATGTGAATAAAAAAACCAATACATTTGACAAACTAATCTGAATTCTAAAGGGCTAAAGGATATCAGGTCTTTGGTTACCGGAACTCGATAACATTCCGGGAGTGATTTAAATAGAAGATAGGTTAAACAAGGCTTATCATCATCATCAACATAATCACGTGGAGAACTGGGAATTGGGGAATCTGAAGTACATCTCAGTGCTTATGTGTGTGTGATGGGAGAGAGATGAGATTTACAACATCACCAACACAACTCTTATTAGTAGAGGAAGTGATCGTTAGTAACCCCCATTTTTAACTAAAAAGTAGAGAGATGATGGTAGTGAAGATCTTTAGTTACCCTAATTTTTCACAAGAGAGTAGAGAGGTCATTGTAATGAAGATCTTTAGCGACCCCTATTTCTTGCTAGAGAGAAGAGAGATCATGGCAGGGAAAATCTTTAACAACCCCTATTTTTCACCTGGGGAAGAAAGCTAATATTTACAGTTTTTTTTTTTTGTTTTTTGTTTTTTTTCATCTGACTTTCCTATATTTGAGGGGAGAAAGTTACTGGTTGGCTGGGTAGCTATCCCTCTTCCTCTTTGCCTACATTCTCTTCTTTCTGTGAACCCCAGTACTTACTCCAAAACATTGTTTGCATATCAATTTCTCCCCCTTTGCTATCCCCAAAACAACAACAACAACAACAACCCTGATGTGTAAAAACTGGGGTGTCTGCTGGATTGTGAGGTTTATTGGAATGAAGGGAGCGAAGTAGTTTAAGGGAGAGGTGGCGGGGTAGAAACTAGGGAATGTTGTTTAAAAAAAGGGGCCACTCTGTTCCCTAATAATACCTTTGTTATAGCAACCAAACTACAACTGTTGTTGATGCTGTTGTTGTTGACAGGAGTGTGTGTGAGAAAGGGACAGTTTTTGAACATGAGGACTGCTGCTACCTGTGCGTGTGTATGTATGTAGATATACATATATACATTATATATATACAATATATATATATATATATATATATATATAAACAAACATAAACAGAGAGAAAGAGAAGCAGGATGAGCTTCTTCACAATCTCTGTAATGTTTGTTACCTTTCTTGGATGATGGAATGCCAGCTGTACTTACTTCTTTCTTTTTCTCTCTCCCTCTCCCTCTCCCTCCCTCCCTCCCTCTCCTACCAGAATGCTTTCATAGCTCCATCATCACTGTCACTGCTGCAACCACCACCACCATCATCATCATCATCATCATCATCGACAGCAACTCAGCAAGGAGGAGTGGTAGAGGGTGATGGGATAGGTGCTGGTGGTGTAGTGAGGGAACTGCCAGGTAATTACCTGAAAATTTGTGCAATTGACTGTGTGGACTGTGTGTGTGTGTGTGTGTGTGTGTGTACATGTCTGTGTATGTATGTGTATGTATGTGTGCATGCATGCATACATACATGTATGTGTATGTGTGTTTGATGTATAAATTCTTAACTTTCTTTCTCTCTGACTCCTTCTTTTTCACCTCATTTCCTTCATCTCTCTCTCTCTCTCTCCTTCTTTATCTCTCTCTCTCATCTCTTCCTTTTTCTCCTAGTTTTCCTCCTACTCGCCCCCACATTCCCTGCCTTCCTTTTTCTTTTCCTTTCTACCTGTACTCTCTCTCTCTCTCTCTCTCTCTCTCTGCCCCTCCCCCATCTCATATCCACCTATATCTGCTGCCCTTCTTCACAAGTGAATATCAACCATATTAGTTTGTTGGTGGCTGCCAACGTTACCAGACGTGCATGCAGCCAGGAGGATCTAGGAGGAACTCTCTAACACCATCACGACGCCACCTTGTCCACCTCTTCTCAGCTGGCCTAATAACAAAACAAACAAACAAACAATGTACTTTTAATTCCTTAAAGAAAAAAAGAAAACAAAAGAAAAGCTAATATACCCAAAAACTTAAAAACGTGCACATATACATATATACCTATACATATATATCTATACATATATATCTATACATATACAACATATTATTATTATTATTATATATTATATAATTTTCATTATATATTATTTGGATATTTCTATTTATCTTCACTGGAATTTTTTGATGACTTCACCTGTTTTCTGTGACTTCAATGGAATTTGTTAAATAATTTCTTATACAATATATTATTACAATTTACAATTATAATTATTATTTACAATATAATAATAATAACAACAATAACAACAACAACAGCATCAAATTGTATCAGATTTAGTGTGGAGATCTCCCAGAACCTGAAATCGGAAATTATACACACATGCACACATAGGATATACTTAGAGTCATTCCAGATTGCTCCCTCTACATGTATATCTATACTTCAATCTTCAACTCAGTTTAGTCCTTATCCTGATCTTTCGATTTTAGATTTTACTTTTTAAATCTATTTGTTAAATATAAGGACTGAACTGTGAGTGTAGAGGGATAATTTTTTTTGAATTGATATTCGTTACTCCTTGTTCATTATAAACTTTTTAATCAACAAAATTTGGAACTGGCTGTAGCAAGTACATCATATTTTGTAAGGTGTTTGACACTTTTCCCCTGTCTTCATTTAACCATATCTGCTTCACACTTGCTCCTCTGCCGCCTGTTTGGCTCATTGTTAAACTATTTATTCCTTTTGTATCTCCTTTAAGCTTTTTAGTCTCCACTTTCTATGAATATAACAACAAAAACAACTACAATCCTACCCACAAACAAATTCGGTGAAGATATTAACAAGTGACTTAGTTCTGTAAAGCTATTCTCAGTATTTCATTTCCACCTACAAATTTTATCTATTCTTTATTCTATTTTACCACTCACCTATATTTCTTTCTTTTGCTGTTTTTCAAAGAAATAACCCAAATTATCTTTCTTTGAACTGAAACTTATGTTTGTATATTTTTATCACTTCCTTCTCGCTTTCAATACTGTAAGCAAGACATCAGACAAACTTTGTGAAAACTTCAAATTATCAGAAAATATAAATGTAACTTGCCAAAATAGAGCCAGTGACTGTTTATAAGTGAAAGGAGATAGACTCTTTATATATATATATATATATATATATATATGTGTGTGTGTGTGTGTGTGTGTTGTATATATAAATATCTTGTGATAACTGAGAAAATAACTGGAATATATTGGATATAATCAATGTTTGAGAAAATAAAGTTTGGAACTGTGTATGTTGTGTTGGAGAGAATGAGAGCATAATTGATATCCAGGTTCGAACTCCTGTACATTGTGTTCAAGAGACTCTTACTATTAAAGAACATTCCATTTACAATTGTTACTGAAATCTGTATCAATTCACCAATATAATCTAACTGGACATTGTTGAAGTCACCACATTTTCACTTTACCTTTCATCACCCTTGCTCCTCCTGAGAAGTGATAGACATCTTGTGGTAACAGGCAGCTCCATCTAGAGCTGACATACAGATCCTTAAAACTGTAACTATATTTCCAAACAGAAAGTGGAAATCTCCAGAAGAATCCAGAATCAATTGAAAGTGGGTATAAATTTCTGCTGGAAGAGGAAGTTTCAATGTGCAATTGGCAATGTGGCTATACCTTGGTCCTTCTCCTAGATGCCATCCCAAGTACTTTTCAGTATTCATCAGTGGTCTGCTAATTGTTAATTTGGTCAGCTCCTACCTGGCTTACTCTCTGTACTCTTTAGTGGCAGTGATCTCTAGCAAGCAAGATGCTGAAGATTATATTGAGCACAGACAAACCCTCGAGGAAAATCCAGCTCCTCCGAAATTGGGGCCGGGAGAAATTGCCTTTTCGTCGATCAGGAATGACAACCACTGTGATAGAACAATGTACCACAATTGGTACTCTCTGTACCACCACCATCAGTACCATCTACACTACGGTAGGTTGTTTTATTATTTTTATATTTCATGTCATTTCACAAACTTTGGCTCCTACCTTTATTAGCCATGAGGTAGCATCTACATGGCCAATCAACCTGTTAGAAATAGCACCCAAATCTCTTTCAAATCAAACTAAGATGTCTTTATGAAAATTATAGTACGATCCAAGCTGGAGCATCTTTGCTCGGTTCTGTTCGCTCAGACCTAACCCAGGATTAAATAGCATCAACTTATGTGAGAATTACTACTTGGTTGCTGGGCCTGCTAGAAGTAGGAGCTAAGTTTATCTCAGATCTTTCACATTACCATCTGAGAAAAGAGTAAGCTTACATTGGACAATGTAGTCCCTTGTAGGTAAAAAAAAAAAATGGCATTGTCACAGTTGGAACACAGTTGATCATTTGGTCTGCTGGATCAAGGCCGAGGGCTAAACAATAGTACCAAAACAGTTGAATATTAACCTGAAAGATTAGCAGTGAGGTGAAATAGCCTACCATAGCTAGTTTATTGATTCTTGAATCATTAATAATTGAGTTGTATTTCGTTTTGTTTATGTTTTCAATTTTATTGTTTTTGATGGAGTTATTGGATTACTGATTGTGGATAATGGAGTATTGATGGGTTACCTCTGCAGTTAGGGGGTTTCTGACAAGACTTCTACATCAGCTATCCCCTACCTTTTTTTGCACCATGGACCTGTTTCATGCAAGACAATTTTCCCACAGACTGGGGAATCACACCCATTACAAAATACAAATATATATATCTATATATCTATATATATATATATATATTACATATCTAATGCAAAAACACTGTACAGACCATGATAAAATAGAATAAAATAGAAATAAAATTATTATATTTATCAATTCGTTTTGCAAGATTTCTGATGCAAAATCATGTGTTGAAACATATTGTTGTATTTCAGAATGGTCATTTTTTTTTTTCCAAATAAACACAAGCACTATATATTTTTCTTCACTCATTTATTACTGTTCTTATTTTATTATTTAACTCTTGTCCATTGTCAAGAAATCTTTCATCACACATCTGTGACCTCTTCACAGAGGTCAATGGACATGAGGTCTGGACAATGGACAACAGTACAAATAACAGGACAGTTAAAATAAGAGCAGCCTGGTACTGGTCCATGACATGTGGTTGGAGACTCTTGTGCTGCATGAAGAATTCTGAATGGGTTACCTCCATAAATAGGGGAAGGGTCTCTGAAAGGACTTTTGTATAATGAGTTATTAGGGAGTTACCTCTGTAGATAGGGGGTCTCCAACAAGACTTCTGCATAAATTATTAATGGGTTACCTCTGTAAATAAGGGACCTTTATCTATCAGAGCCTTTTTATTTTGAGTTATTAAGGGATATCCTTATAGTTAGGTGGTCTGTATCTATTTCGTATGACCTTTATATAATGAGTTATTAAGGAGCTATCTCTGTAGATATTTATATGGGTCTCTCCCTCTCTCTCCCCCTCTCTCCCTTTCCTTTATCTCTTTTTCTCTCTCTCTCCTCTCTTTCCTCTCTCTCTCAACATGTAATTCCCCTAAACATCTAATTCCACTTTAAGTAACTCTTGCCATTGTGCTTTTTTTGTAGTCACAGATCAGTTCTGATCAAACTTTAGATAAAATAACAGATGTTCAAGCTGTGGTCAAACAGTATTTTACTAGATATGGCACATCTAGAAATACATTACTGAATGTGTCCTTCCTGTTTTGTAAAACGGGATAGAAAATTTTGATGGAGATTTGGCTACTATTTCTAGCAGTACGAGACTGATATATTTTCCAATTTTGATTTAGAACTATCTGACAGATAGGTGGCAGTGCCTCCTGATTATGTCACCTATAATGGAGTAACATACATGTAATGCTGCACAATTTTCACCAAGGCGCCATCTTCATGAACATATCATCATCATCATTATTTAACATCCATGTTCCATCCTGGAATGGGTTGGATTATTTGACAGGATTCAATGGATCCAAGGATTGCATCATGCTCCAGTGTCTGCAGCCTGGTTTCTCCAGTTGGATACTTATTTTAATGCCAACTACTCTACAGAGTGTACTGGGTGCTTTTTGATTTTTGGTTTTTTTTTTTTTTTTTTTTTTTTTTTGTGCCACTAGCTCTAGTGAGTTAGTAAGATCACTAACTAGTGAGGGGCAGCATTTATTTGAGGAAATGAGGGTCTAGGGTAAAGGAGGAGGGAAGAGCAAGCAGGTTCTTATAGAGAAGCTACATGGTTACTCACCTTTAAGAAAGAGTGTAGCAATGATCAGTAAGAGCTGCAAGTCCAGGTGTCTCATTTATTTACTCTTTTACTTGTTTCAATCATTTGACTGCGGCCATGCTGGAGCACCGTCTTTAGTCGAGCAAATCGACCCCAGGACTTATTCTATGTAAGCCTAGTACTTATTCTATCGGGCTCTTTTGCCGAACTGCTAAGTTACAGGGACGTAAACACACCAGCATCGGTTGTCAAGCAATGTTGGGGGGACACACAAACACACTCACACATACATATATATATATATATATATATATATATATATATATGACGGGCTTCTTTCAGTTTCTATCTACCAAATCCACTCACAAGGCTTTGGCTGGCTTGAGGCTATAGTAGAATACACTTGCCCAAGGTGCCACGCAGTGGGACTGAACCCGGAACCATGTGGTTCATAAACAAGCTACTTACCACACAGCCACTCCTTTTTCAAATTTATTAAAGGCTTTCATGTTAAATAAGTGAAGGGACGTGGAGCAGGGTCCATGATGCTTGCAGGGGACACACGCAGACTGGCATGATTGATGTGGATGATGTTCAGTCTGTTTGGACATCTTCAGTTCAGTGTGTTTAAGATATATGTGAGGACTGTAACAGGGCTCTAGTTTGAATGTTTGCTGCACTGAAGGACCAGGTTGTGAGGTTAAACTTGAATTACATGTTAAATCTACCACATAACAAAATCTGGTGGACAATCTCATCCCATGTAACTCCAGACATGGTACACAGTGTGTCATGCATCGCTTACAACATTGAACCACTCTCATTCGGTGCTGGCTGATCACTATTATATATTGACTGGTCACTTCACAGTTGATTGGTCACTATTATTTGATACACTATTCACAGTTATATAGACCAATCAGTTATATATTAACTGGTCACTGTTATACATTGACTGGTTATTGTTATGTATTTTTTTTTTTATTGCCCTCAGGAGGCTAAACATAGAGGGGACAAACAAGGACTGACAAAGCGATTAAGTCGATTACGTCAACCCCAGTGCCTTACTGGTACTTATTTAATTAACCCCGAAGGGATGAAAGACAAAGTCGACCTCGGCGGAATTTGAACTTAGAACGTAACGGCAGCCGAAATACCGCTAAGCATTCCGGCCGGCATGCTAACGATTCTGCCAGCTCGCCGCTTTAGAGGTTATTGTTATGTATTGACTGGTCACTCATCATCTTCATCGTCATATATGGTCCACTTTTTCATGGTTGCATTGATTGGATGGAGTTTATTTGAGGCATGTCATCTCATACCAAAGTTAATGAAGGAACCTCTATATCAGTGTTTCTCAACCATTTTTTTTTTTTACCTATAGACCCCTTTGCCTCCTGTTTTTTTTTTTTTCAGATGGGCCCCTACAGCCATTCAATGTTTAAAAAATCCTATTATATTTTAATAATCAATTATTATCAGGAAAAAATATTTTGTGAATTGTAGAAGTATAACGAATTTATGGCAGATAAACTTCAACAACAAAATCTTACATGGACCCGAGTTGAGAACCACTTCTCTATGTAGTTGATGAACCTGCTGGAAATAGCAGCCAAATCTCCCCCAATATACGTCTCACTATCTTAGAAAAGACTGATGATATGGTGGGTTTACTGTACTTCAGAAAAAGAATGATTATAGTTGAAAGGCTTATGCAATTAGTTAGCCCGTGGCTAAACAACAACAACAACCTCATCCATTTTGCGTCATTTTTAATCATGCTGCACAGTAACATTACACTCTTTGTGTCATCTTTGATCTGTGTTCTTAATATGCTTGACTTTATATTACATTACAGATCAAAGACTAAATTACTGGCCTACATAGAAAGTTAAAAAAACACAACTGCTTTAAATAAAATTTGCTTTTAAAATGTAGAAAAAAATATAGAAAGCTATTGCTTTCCTTGTTTTATTAATTATACTTTAGCTCCTCCTGCACTGCTCAGCGCATTGGGCAACAAGCTTCCTCTGCTTGGTTCTGTTGGCTGTTACTCTTGCACATCCAATCCACATAGTATTGGCTGTCTTCAGGTCATTGTGAAATGTCCATCACCAAGTGATCTTCAGTCTGCCTCTTTTATGTCAGGTAGTACCCAAGTCATAGCAGATTTCGAGTACTGTTGATCGGCTAGACCAGAGGTTCTCAATCAGGGTCCATGTAAGATTTTGGGGAGTCCACGTAGAAAAAGAATAAATTAAGGATTTGCAATAGTATTTTAAGGACTCCTGAAAAAAACTTTGCTTTAGATGTGTGTATTAGTATGTATTGCAAAAAAATAGGTTTCTTTCTCTAACATTTTCCACAATTCAACCTACAGAAGTTAACATATGAAAAACAAAATAGGAATTTTGAAAGAAGTTTCTATAAAACTAGTTTTTAAACATCAAATGACTATGGGGGGTCCACTTGAATAGAATAGTAATCACAGGGGTCCATAGATAGTAATCAAAGGGGTCTGGGCTTGACAGAGACTGTGACCAGCCAGGTGGAAGTGATGATCTGCTATGATCTCTTGCAGAGGTCATGACCTCCCTCTTTTCAGACTCCCTTAGTTTGTGACACAGTCCTGCTAGTTAATATACAGGTCGTTGTTGACTTGTGACCTATACAACTTATAACCGACTTTATGATGATTGGTGCACCAACTCCTGGCAGTAATAGTAAATAGTCCAGTTGAAATCTAATGGCTTTAATTTCTTAGAAATTTACTCATCTACAGATTATGTTAGCTAATAAATGCTTCCCCTAGGTTTGGTAATCAATCACCACAGTGGTTATCCCAACTGTTGGATGAATATCCTGTTGCAGAGATATCATATTTGTTTATAAGACGACTGCTTGAGACTTAGAAATTTATGACTAACGCCAGTATAATAGTAAAAAAAAAATGTTGTGTTTGACTTTTACCTGAGAATGTACCTTACGAATGTAAAAATATAAAACAAAGCTATGTAGGCCTATAGGCCAACTTACGACTAAATCGACTTATGACCAGTCAGTCGGAACCAATTGTGGTCGTAAGTCGACGACGACCTGTATATACAAACATGTATATAAGAAAAATTGTGAATGGCATGTTTTTATTAATATGGTCATGCATTCAGATAAATTTTCTAGGGCATTAAAAATCCACAGTACACAGACATTCCCTAAAGGTACATCAGTGTTCTGTGGCATAGTATTGTTCTATGGTACAATAGTGTTTTGTGACACATGGCTTGAGAACTAGTGTTTTAAACCAATGTGTCACCTTACTCTGTCTATGCATGAAGTTGTACTGAACTGTGTTACCTTGTGCTATTCTGTAATGTCATAAACCGTTCTATGCTACATTACATCATACCATGTCACCTTGAACCATTCTGTATCACCTCACACCATACAGTGTTATCTTACACACAAACTGTGTTACATCATACCATTCCAAATCACACTAGATTATTCCTGAAAAATATTAATTAATTATAGAACTAGTTGAGTGAAAAGAGTGTTTGAGATTTAACTATTTTGATACTAACCCAGTTGAAACCACCTCTGGCTTTCTAGTACAAATGTCTTGTTTTCAAATGTTCTGAATTAAAATCTTCCACCAAACCTTAGTCACACTTTATGTTCCTAACATTAGCTTAATGATAACTACGTTATTTTACTAAATCATTTGTTATACATGGTGTTCAAAAAGTCTCTCCGCAGTGAAGTTTTTTCATCTTGACTCTCCAAGATGTATTTCAAAACATGTGTAGAAGAGTCAACTTATGTATTGAAAATGAAGGACGACACTATCAACACCTTATAAAGTTTTTTAAATTCTTGTAAAGTCTAATATAATCTTCTGCAATCTTATACTATATTCTAAATATTTATTTGCCAATAAAATACTTACTGCAGAGAGACTTTTTGAACACCCTATATTTAGAATTAATCGAAAGAAATGGAGCATCTCAACAGAAATATGGTAAAAAAGGCGGCGAGCTGGCAGAAACGTTAGCACACCAGGCGAACTGCTTAGCGGTATTTCATCTGCCGTTACTTTCTGAGTTCAAATTCCACTGAGGTCAACTTTGCCTTTCATCTTTTCGAGATCGATAAATTAAGTACCAGTTGCTCACTGGGGTCAATGTAATCGACTTAATCCCTTTGTCTGTCCTTGTTTGTCCCCTTTATGTTTAGCCCCTTGTGGGCAATAAAGAAATAAGAAATATGGTAACAAAAGGGTTAAGTAATTACTCTACAGAATGAGTCCACAACCACCAGGCTACAGACCAGCATTTGGCCATAGATCATTTGGTATTGGACTGCACAGACAGAAGAAATTTTAGAAATTTTTCTTTTTTTTTATATTGACTAACTCAGTCTGCAGGGTGTTTTGCAGTGTATATAAAATATATGTATTATATATATAATAATTAAGTCATTCCCTCTCTCTCTCTTTTGGAGAGGCACAAGCACAAATATATACACACACGGCAGTAACTTCCGCCTACCAAATTCAATCACAAAGCTTCGGTCGGCCCAGGGCTATAGCAGAAGACACTTGCCCAAGGTGCCACGCGGTGGGACTGAACCTGAAACCATGTAGCTGGGTAGCAAGCTTCCTAACCACACAGCCATGCCCGCGCCTATATTATACATTTCATTGTCCATAGTATATATGCAGGACCAACACCACACGCACCTTCCAGTCAGCAGAAAAAATTGTCTTACATGAAACCAGTCGCTAGTGCAAAAAAGGTTGGGGACTGCTGATTCACAGGATTGTGGAAATGTGATTAAGTACATTGAAAACTGCAAACGTCTAAGGTCACATCCAGCTTAAACATATGTCTCTTTAATTCTATCATTATTATTAGTAGTGCTATTAGATTTGCTGAAATGTTTGGATTCCTTTATGCTACATTCCATGTAAAAATATCTATTGTATACTTTCTAGGTTTTCATTTAAATTAGATTCATCAGCACTCAGAATGTCAGAATAATTTTTTTCTCCCTCTTTAAATACATGAACATGCCAACATGAGGGAGACTTTACTCACACACACACACACACACACACATCAGGGACACCAGGTACTTAAAGTCAACATATGCAATGTTAAGTGAGTAAGTTCTTTCCTGAGGTTTCTTTGATAAAAATGGAAGATTTGTATTAAAATCAAATTTATTTGTATTCATTTTATATATTTCTTATGAGATATGCATTGCATGCATGCATGCAGGAGTCACTACAGAGGGTGTGCGTGCGTGCGTGCGTGCGTGCGTGCGTGCGTGCGTGCGTGCGTGCGTGCGTGTGTGCGTGTGTGTGTGCAGCCGCTCAGTTACCTCTGCAAGGGAGACAACCCACTCATTTGCTGTAAGCTGAAAGAATGGAAATAATTGTTCCCCCTCCCTCCCTATTCTAGACAAGACGTGGTTTCTGTAGAGTCCCAGTAGTCAAGCAAATAACTTACTGATCTGCCGCCTCCCAATAAGTCTCACCAGTTCAAATCTACTGTATGTTTCATTTTGTTTCTTGACAAAACAGTGTATTCTAAATACAACCAGATCATCTGGTGAATGTTAACTGTAATAGACCAGTTTCATATCCAAGGAGAGATTTAGCTCAAATCTGTTCTAATCCACAAAACATGAACTCTAGTAATTTGGAGGCTATTACAGTATGTAATGGCTTGCATGGTTATTAGAATTTATATTGATATAATTGTGTGTTTATGTATAATTGTGTTATATGGTTAGCTATGTTTGAATATAATTGAGTGTATATTTCAGGAATACTGGAATATCAGTCACATATCATTTATGTGTGATTGATATCAAAGTTATGTCTGTCTGTATGTCTCATATCCTCTGTGGACACTACATCTTCCGACCATACCCTTACAAGGTAGTCTCTTATAATCTACAAGCAATAAACGTATATACATTCAGTATACATACACATGAATGTATGTGTGTGTATATATATATATATATATATATAGCAAAAGAGGAATATAGAAAATATTTTGTTATTATTAAACATTTTCTATATTCCTATTTCTTATATAACTCAACCAACAACTTACATCTCTAATATATACCTCAAAGGCAGCGAGCTGGCAGAAACGTTAGCGCGCCGGGCGAAATGCTTAGCGGTATTTCGTTTGCCATTACGTTCTGAGTTCAAATTCCACCGAGGTCGACTTTGCCTTTCATCGTTTCGGGGTCGATAAATTAAGTACCAGTTATGCACTGGGGTCGATGTAATCGACTTAATCCCTTTGTCTATCCTTGTTTGTCCCCTCTGTGTGTAGCCCCTTGTGAGCAGTAAAGAAATAAGAAATGCTTAGCAGTATTTTGTATTTATGTTCTGAGTTCAAATTCCGCCGAGGTCAACTTTGTCTTTCATCCTTTTGGGGTCAATAAATTATCAGTTGTGTACTGGGGGTGATCTAATCGTCTGGCCCCTACCCCCAAAAATTTCATGCCTAGAAAAGAATATGTACCTCAAATCAGTATGATGATGACAACAAGTACATACTGGATCGTAATACTGGAAAAAGCAAATGGGCTTCAAGTGGATAATGCTTGGATTTTTTCCTTACCTACAGTGTGTGTGTGTGTGTGTGTGTGTATACATATTTGTATATATATGTGTGTGTGTGTGTGTGTGTGTGTGTGTGTGTGTGTGTGTATGTATGTATATATGTGTATATATGTGTATGTATATATATGTATATATGTGTGTGTGTATATATATGTGTGTGTGTATGTATATATTTACGTATGTATATGTATATATTTATGTATGTGTATATATATCTGTGTGGGTGTTTTTTCAAAACACTGTCTGGTTTAAAAAGCCACATCAGACGCCATGAAAGGGCTAAGGTGTAGGTGCAGGAGGTGGTCAAACTCTGTTTAAGGAGTAGACAACCACCATATATATATGTATGTATGTATATATATATATATATATATATATATATATATATGTATATGTGTGTGTGTTTGTGTGCATGTAGATATCATCTTTCAGTTCTCATCTCCCATGCTGGCATGTGTTGATGATCTGACAGGATCCAGCAGGTCTAAAGATTGATTGTACTCCAATATCTGCTTTGGCATGGTTTCTATGACTATATGCCCTTCCTAATGCCAACCACTTTACAGAATGTAGTGGGTGCATTTTTCATGGCACCAGCACTAAGGGGGTTACCATGGCTCTTGCAAGAGTAAGATCTCATTTGACTTAGACTACAGTTGAGAGGGAGGCAGTTTTATGCTAGAAGAAAGATTAAAGCTTGAAAAGAGGATTCAGACCAGAACAGGTTCTTGCTGTAAAGGATCCACATTACTAATCACATTATAGAAGTGTGGGTGAAAGTAACTAGAGGTGGGTGCTGGAAAGAGACATGAATTAATGCTGAGGAAGTGTCAGGGTGGACCTTCTGGGTAAAAGGTGAGTAGATGGGAGTGGGGACAGAAGGGAAAGTAGAGGTTGAAAAAGTGTATGGGGAGAGTGAGGGATAGCTAGAGATAGGAGATAGGGAGATAAGAGGTGTATATAATGAGTAAACAGTATTGAGGTATGAATATAGACTGTAGAGATTGGGTAGAAATGAGGGGTGGATATAGTGAATAGTGAACAAACGTATAGGGGTGATCCATGACACATGAGTTGGGAAGAGTTGTAGAACAATAATAGTGATATAGTAGACAAGGAAAGGTTGAGAGAATGAAAGACATGTAGTTGGATACACTGCAAATGTGTGAGGGGAGAGGCAGATACATAGT
>NC_142936.1:83558158-83570658 GCF_046866305.1 Octopus bimaculoides | reverse complement strand
AACTGGTAATGTATCATCTACTAGCTTCACTTCCTTGACGTTTTTTTTATGGAAATAAAGTTTTCTTGTGCCATCATCATCGTCGTCGTCTTCATCATCGTCATCATCATAATATTAAAATATTGGTCTAGCATCATTGAAGATTTTATGCCTAGAGGGGACATAGTAAAAGATTAGTACTCTTTTACTCTTTTATTTGTTTCAGTCATTTGACTGTGGCCATGCTGGAGCACCACCTTTAGTCGAGCAAATCGACTCCAGGACTTATTCTTTGTAAGCCTAGTACTTATTCTATCGGTGTCTTTTGCCGAACCGCTAAGTTACGGGGATGTAAACACACCAGCATCGATTGTCAAGCGAAGTTGGGGGGACAAACGCACACACACACACACACACACACACACACACACACACACACATACATATATACGACGGGCTTCTTTCAGTTTCCATCTACCAAATCCACTCACAAGGCTTTGGCCGGCCCGAAGCTGTAGTAGAAGACATTAGCCCAAAGTGCCATGCAGTGGGACTGAACCCAGAACCATGCGATTCGTAAGCGAGCCACTTACCACACAGCCACTCCTACGCCTATTAATGTTTCATTCTTCAGTCATCTGTCTCCAACTCTGTCTTTTATTCCAACCAATTCTATTGTTTGTTATTCTTTAGCCCCAGGTCAACTCTAATGCACTCATCCTATGATCAAAGATGCTCCAGGTCTGACCAGCACATCTTTTATTCAGGTATAGTGTATCTAGGACTACATTGTCTAATATATAGCATAGGAGTTAGTGTTAGTAGCAATGATCATGAAGGCCAAGTCCATCATGATCATTGCCCTACCACCTTCCCTCTGTCAGAGGAAGAGTTGGGCTATTGTGAAAGTGATTGTGTGGCAAAGGGCTGAGGTCAGAAACATTCCTGTTTGGTTGACTAAGTTTCACTTCAAAAGGAAGGGCTGGACAAAGAGGGAATGTATGTTTTTGTTTTTGTGCTCCTCATCCAGAGACCTGGTGACAAATACAAGAAACTATCCTCCTCCTCCTCCTCCCCCTCATCATCATCATCATCATCATCACGGTAAACTCCCTCGTATCTGACACCAGTGGAGCTGAATGACTGAATTTTCTAAATATCTGATCATCACTCTTTAAACTACCGTACCACCTTACAAAACTCATTACAATTCTGTTATACATCGGCATTATCATTAATATATTTTGAATGTAATAGGAATAAGAAAAAGAAGAAGAAATAAAATATGATTTAAGTAAAGAACCTAATAAAATACAGGTAGTGTAAATGCAGCAAAATAAAAAATAAAAAAATGATCTGTTTTAGAAACTTCCTTGTAATAGAAATTAATTAACATATGTTAAGAAAAAATATCTTTACTCTAATTAACAACACATTTTCTCTCCAATGAAATATTCATTATGAAATAATGCTTAAATTCACTTCATATAATTTTATACACTTAACTCTCAACTACATATGTAATGAAAATGACATTATCATTACTGTGTTAATTTTTAAACGTTTAACACTAAAGTGCATTATATAAAAATAAAAGTTATTCTGGAGTTTATCATTGGAGTTCATTAACTGGTGAAGCACAAGTTCAAAAGACAAGTGAGGTTGGTAGGACAGGCAGGGGTAATATGGAGGAATCTCCAGCACCAGCTGTGGAAGGTGTAACAACAGACTGAGTTTCGATTTTTAGGCATAGGAGTGGCTGTGTGATAAGTAGTTTGCTTACCAACCACATGGTTCTGGGTTCAGTCCCACTGCGTGGCACCTTGGGCAAGTGTCTTCTACTATAGCCTCAGGCCGACCAAAGCCTTGTGAGTGGATTTGGTAGACGGAAACTGAAAGAAGCCTGTCGTATATATGTATATGTAGTGAAACTACCTCCCGCCATTAGATACAAACTACTATCGCCATTACATACAATCTTCTCATTTAAATATAAATAAATGCGAGCGTAGTAGAGAACCCATTCCTTATCATCACGTGACTGATCATTATTCGAATCGGCAACTTCTTCGAGCCGTTCCCGCCAGAACGCAAACTGACCAATCACGGCCCCTAATAAGGTCACGTGATAGAGTATATTTCTACCATCTGGTGAGCCAATAATTTGTTATAAATAGCTTTAACTCGGCGGCCAAATTTGTCTCGGTCCAGTTTCTCTTTGAGAACTGTTCCGTGTACCACACGACAGCAGCAGCAGCCAGCGACCATTTCAGCAGCTTCGTCCAGCCACGATGACCACCGCCGTCGCCACATCAGCAACAAGAGTCTACGACTACTATCCAGCATCATCGTCATGACCAACACGATTCTACGATTACTACTACCGAGCATCAATCTCCACGACTTACTATGTACACCACACCAAACCTCCGCGGCACATCTCTCTCTTCGATTCTGTTAGGTGACTCAGCTTCACCACGGTAAATAAACAGACGAGTTCTTAAACAGACAAGAAATTCTCAGCCAGCGACGAACATCTGTATAACAAGAATCACGGCCCGGCATCGATGCCACGACATCACAACTAGTGATCAGCACTGCCACACTCAGCCTCTCCTCACTTTCACATACAGAACTTTTCCTATAGTGTACTAACGAACTGGTATAATTGCTCACGTGTCATTTACTGACTCTTTCTATCTGCTGTAATAACTCACACATGTATCACTCACATACACACTTTTCTTTGTACGACGGCCTGTCTTTGATTATGTTCTTATATGTCGCATTCACACTCTCACACAGACATACATCTTTAACGCTACAATAAATATATCTGTTATTCATCTAATACGGTTGTGGTCTTTCATTATTGGTCATCTATGTTATCGTCGCATAACATATCAAATATATCATCATTTGATATATATTTTTGTGTTCGACCGTGTGACACGTTTAAATAAAAGGAGTCCTGTTTTTCCATTCGTCACCATTTCTCCTTTTATGAGTTCGCACGGTCGTCCCTTACATATATATATATGTGTGTGTGTCTGTGTTTGTCCCCCTAACATCGCTTGACAACCAATGCTGGTGTGTTTACATCTCCGTAACTTAGCGGTTCGGCAAAAGAGACCGATGTGCTGATTGCTAAAAGTGTATGGAACTTGTAGAAGAGAAAGACCCAAAGATGAAGTAGTGAAAACCAATCTTAAGTTACTGAACCTTACAGAAGAGAGAACAAAGGACTGTGATGATTGGTGTTTTGCTTTGCCCATGAAGTCCCATCCACCACCACAATGAAAGTGAGGTTCTAAAAGCATTATGCTTATGTCTGTTCATGCTTGTCCCACACCCAGTCTTCCCCCATCACGCATTCCCTCTCATCTCATCTTCTTAACTCCCATTCTTCCATCACTTTTCCATCAGCCACACCTCTACCCTTTTCACCACTCAATATATCTTCCTGTAGCCCCATCTCTAACCATTTGTCACTTCTTACACCCTTATGAAATTACCAATTCTTTCCATCCCTCCTGATCCACTGCCTACATTCTTCCTTAAAATCACTTCCTTGAAACTTAAGAGTACACTACGGTACCCCCCATCTTTTTCTTCCTTCCAGCTACTCTCACCCACCTTTATATAATGTGTAGTAGCCATTATCTTCCTTATAGTGAGACACCTGTGCCTATCTCTTTATCATACTTTAGCCCTCAACACTTGGCACAAAGCCACCACCACCCCTCTCGAATACACTTCCATTCATTTAAGGAGGCTTTTTACTTTTCCTTTCTTTTCTTTACTTTTTTTGCAAGTTACTTAGTGACTTTACTAAATGCTAGTATCACAATAAAAACAAAAACACCCAATAAACATTGTAAAGTGGTTGGTATTAGGAAGGGCACCCAGCCATGGAAATCATACTGAAGCCAACATTGGAGCCCAACATAATCAAACCATCCAACCCATACCAGCATCGAAAATGGACAGTAAATGATGATCATCATCATGATCATAATAAGGTACAGGGAGAAGATTGAAACAATATCTCACATATTCACACACATATGTATGATATATATTTATATATATATATATATATATATATGTGTGTGTGTACATATACACACACAAATAGTTCATAAAGCTGAATGTATGTAACATTGCTCCCAGTAAATAGTCTAAAATCTGACCTTCTCACCTTTCCACGCATTACATATCTGCTGTCATATTAGCTACCCCCTCCAGTTTTCTGTAAAGGTCACTGCAATATAGAGTTAAAAATTCTGCTTGACATTCTTGTTGAATTGGGTTAAGATGGAGATACTGAGAGGTGATTGATGTCCTTGTTGAAGTCTATCAGAAAGCCAAGCAGATTAATAAGTCATTTGTTGGTTCTAAGGTCACAGTCTCTTGTCAAATTAATAAAGCAGATTCTGTAGGGGTCAGACCTAGTAATTTTAGGCCTGTACTGTATTTCCTTACTTCATTTATTTCTATAGCATTTCTCTCCTTTAAAGTACTATAGAAAAATATGTATATAGTGTTTCACTGATACAGCCATAGAATATATACAGTTAAGGTTTCATTGATACTGTGAAAGAATATATATGGTTAGGATTTCATTGATTACTACCAGACAATATATGGTGTTAGTACCTCATTGACACTTTAAAATACTATACAATCAATGTAGTTAGGCTGTCACTAAAACAGCCAAACTTGCAGCATTCAGATAGACACCCAAGTCATCCCAATCTATTATCATACTGTAATGGTATACCCTACTGAATAAGGTATATTGCTCTGCTTGTCACAGATAAATCATCATTTGTAGGAAAGGACATGCATTGGAATCTAACTATCAAACTATATAATCAAATGTGAAGAATCAGCATACACCTAGAGGTAATCCAGTGGTGTAATATAATCCAGGGAGGTAATCCATGATGTAAGATAATCGAAGAGTTAAAATATTCCAAAGTATTAGTCAGATTGATGCAATACCCAACAATCTATTTGCAAATATGTAACTTTACAACCCATCCAACCCATGTACAGTAGGAATACTGAAAATTGGTTATAAATAACTGTTTTATCTGCTGGAATGTAAAGCTTTATTCCCCAGGGTCCCTTGTCTGTAGTTTAGGTCACTCAACAAGTCTCTTTAATATCTTTGCTATCCTTATTTAATCTAAAAAACAGCTACTGCTTATCTATCCATGAACCCTTCTGTTTTTGGCAGTAAGCGACTTATTTCCTTTACACCATTAACTGGTCCTTGAGAGCTTTTAACGGGGGTCACTTCATTACAAGCATTCGTCCAGGCTTCTGTGAGCAGTAGTGGTGTAGGGAGTCCAATCTGTCTCCCACCATTCTTAGGGATTATTGTTAAGGACCTCAGGGGCAGCTTTTGCTCTTATCGCAAACTTTTGAGTTGAGTGCAGTTAATATTTGCAGGTGTATATAGCAGCAGTGAGTATATAAATACATCTGAGTTATGTTTATGTAATCTATGTAAACCACATGGACTGAGAGTTAAAGGACGAATAGGTGGAATTAGTGAAATCAGATGTATATCACTGCTTATTGGTTTGTATGTGTGTGCGTACGTGTGTGTGTGTGTGTGTGTATTATACACACACAAATTACATTCAGTCTGGGTCATTTCTTATTGGAAACTGCTACTCTTTAAGACTCAGTGCTCATCCATGTCATTTGGCTTGGTGTCTACAGATGAATGACCTGGGGTCAACAACCATTTTACAGTGTACTGGAGTGCATTTTCTTAGGGCACCAACACTAGCATATTAAGTAACCTAAAGAATGTAGAGGGGCTGGTGGATAGGAAGAGGTCAATGATAGAAGAAAAACTAGAAATAGACTGTCGGGAGAGGTGGGATAGGAATGTAAGTGTAGATAGTTTCCCAGTAACCTAGGGCATGTACATTTGCTCAGGTGGTCACCTGGGGCTAGGAGAGAGAGAGAGAGAGAGAGAGAGAGAGAGAGAGGGGTGGGTGGGTGGGTGGGTTTTAGGGAGGGAGTAAGATATCAAAAGAACCAGAATGGGTAAGCAGGTGGAAAGGGCAAGAGTATGAGAGGAAAAAATTATGGGAAAGCAGAGGAAAGTATGATGAGGAAGGTAGCGGGATTGTAGGGGTGGAATTGGTAGTGATTGGCAGGAATAGAGGTGAACAAAAGTAGAGGTGGGTAATGACATAAAGGCAAGAATAGATGGGGTGGCACTAGATATGGCCCTTAAGGGTGAGAGTGCTGGTTGGTAGTACAGCAAGGGAAAAGCTAGAGTGTGTTGGATAGTGAGGTGGGGTGATCTAATGCAGCTTGCTATATGTGGGCCTTTTGAGGATTGAAGTGAAGTGCATACGTCATTCTTTTGTGTACACAGGTGATGGGAAGAAGAGAGAAATAGGGAGCTATGAGTGATTAAGGGACAGGAGTCATGAGGGAGAGGACTAGGTAATTGGTTTGTGAAGATGTAAAATGAGGGGGAAGTAGGCTTCTAAAAACACTCTCTCTTTGTGTCAAGGTTCGTTTTGCCATCAGTGGACAAGTCTTCAGTAACACTGCATATTACCAATCAGTACAGTCTTTAGTCTTCTCCTCTATGAGATGTAGCATCTTCAGGTCAGCCTTCACCATACTCTAGTTTGTCCTTTGTTTATATTAGGTACAGCATATGGAGTGTATACACACTCCTTTTTTTGCATATCAAGCAAGGCCATTTGTCTGATGATATAGATAGATGTCCTATCTTCTTTCTTACTTGCTGACACTGTAGTTTTGCTAAGGTTACCTTGAATCTTCTTGATTTTAGGTTCAACTTCCATGCTTGAAATATCTTCTCTAATTCCACAATAAACTCAGCTAAAAGAACTAGATCATCAGTGTGTGGGAGTACCCACAGATATGGGAATACCCACAGACAGCTATCTTAAAATGCCACTACAATGGCCTGGAGAAGGCTAAGGATTGATTCATAATGAACTTCTATAGTCATGTTAAATTCATTGCTTAATGTTGCTGACTCTCACTAACTGCATGTTTGTACATGGTTGAACAGCCCTCACAAGTTATTCATCTACACTTCGTTTTCTTAGTGACCACCAAATTACTGAGTATGGCACTCAGTCAAAAACCTTCTCCAAGTCAACAAATGCTTGGAATTGTTGTTTACTCTTAGCCAAGTATTTCTCCTACAGTTCTACTATAAAAAAAAAACACTGGTGCTGATGCCATATAGAAAGCACCCAGTACACTCTATGAAGTGAGTGGTGTTAGGAAGGGCATCTAGCAAGAGAAATCAAACCAAGACAGACTATGGAACATGGAGCAGCTCCTGACCTTGCCAGCTCCTGTCAAACCATCCAACCCATGCCAGCATGGAAAACAAATGTTAAGTGGTGATGATGATGATGGTGATGGTGATGATGATGATGCTGATTCTCTCAGTAAGAAGATTGCATCCATGGTTCTTCTTTTGAGCACGAAACCAGACTGCAATTCATCTAGGTTGACTCCATTTCACATTCATTGTGCTATGACTCTCTCTAAGGAATTTTCTTTGCCCTTGTAGCCGTTTCCAGTGATATTGCAATGCCAATCAGTAAATACAGCACCTTCCTGTGTTTCTTCATTAACTATTTAGATCCCTCCTCACCTATTATTAAAGACAAATAATGTTTCCTACTTTCATGTCTTTAACCACTCTATCTCCCATGCTGCTGTCAACTTGAATTGTTGACTAACCTTAACAAGATACATTGGATAATGTAGTCCAAGGCAGATTAAGACAAGATGACTTGTTCTTCCATATTATGTACATGTGGAGATGTCAGAACTGCTAGATCCAACATCTGCAACAAGAGAGTGTGTGCAGTGGGGGTCCTCAACCTAATGATGGCCAAAGATCTGTGGATCAGTTACAGGTGTATGTCTGATTATTTGTAGATGACTATCTGCATAATTAGGCCTCAACAACAACAACAACAGCAGCTATCTTTTCATCAGTAGTCACTCACCCCTCTTTAGCATCTGTTCTCTTGCTATGCTCCCACTGCTTCCTCTGGACTACAAAAGGAATATGCACTTGTTCTAATTATGTGCACATACATGTATATGCGTGCCTGCAATGCAATACTGGTGCAGTTGTGAAGTGACAGATATGTCAGTAGATATACTGATAGAGATATGATGATAGACACATTTCTTTTATTAGCCACACACGGCTCAACAAAGATGGGACAAATACAATGTAGAGCTTTTCTTTTTGGGAGGGGGAAGGAAAAAAAAAAAGTAGGGGTGTATCGATCAAAAGGGATCGTAGGAAGGGAAAAAGGGGGGGAGTTTGATCAAAAGGGATCGAGAAAAAAAAAAGAAAGATAGATAGATAGATAGACAGATAGACAGGCAGGCAGGCAGGCAGGCAGACAGACAGGTTGGCAGGCAGGCAGGCAGACAGACAGACACATAGATAGATAGATAGATAGACAGGTCAATTGACAGACAGGTAGATAGATAGGTCGATTGACAGACAGGTAGATAGATAGGTCGATTGACAGACAGGTAGGTAGATAAATAGATAGGTCGATTGACAGACAGGTAGGTAGATAGATAGATAGATAGATAGGTAGACAGGTAGGTAGGTAAGTAATGAGATAGATAGGTTAAAAAAAAATAGGTAGGAAGGTAGGTTGGTTGTTTATTGATGTGAAATGTAAAGACAGTTTAAGGCCAGAAGAGATTGAGAAGTGTAGTGGGAAGCAGGTTGACAGTTGTGTCTGGGTAGAGAACAACAATTATAAATTGTATTAGCTAACTTTGTGTCCTGTCGTTGAGGGAGAGAGGACAGGCTGTAGAGGAAACGATGACTGAAAGGCCAAATTGTGTATGTGAGGGACAGAGGGGTGCGTAGGGAGGCTCTGTGTGTGTGTGTGTCATTGTACATGTATATGGCTCTGTGTATTTGTGTCACTGTGCATATATGTCTATACACACACACACATACCACCACAACCAGCACCACCAACAGCAAACATAATACATGCACAAACACACAAAGGCACACACACACATACACACATGTGAATGCACATGTATTCATAGATAAAAATTAAAAGTGAAAGAAGAGGAACAGAGTAATGAAAATAAGAACAAGAAAGGGGTAGGAGAACAGGGATGAGAGCAGTGTTGTAATGTGAACACATGAAGGGATCAGTGCATTTGGTGCACAATTTAGGGGCCAGTGTAAGCAACTGGTGGGGCTGGTGGTAGAGCTATATTGGTCTGAGCCAGAGTCTCAGTCCAACTGCTCACGCCTTTTCTATCATTTTGTATGTAGACTTTTGTTTTTAGTTTTCCACCTAGGTCTGTCACTGCCACACGACACCACCGCCACCACAACTACCACCACCACCACCATAGTGTACTACCACAACCTTCACTACTACACTGCGCCACCACACCCACTACCCTTGCCATACCACAGCCCTACCCACCCTAACCCCCACTGTGTTTTCCTGTTAATTTAAATCTTTTATTTTTGTTTTTCCTGTGAAGTTTCTCTGACATTTCAAAAAATATTGTAACTATTACTGCTACTATATTCACAACCACCACCACCTCAGCTAGTACTACCACCACCACACCACTACTACTACAACAACACCAGTTCTTGAAAAGTTTTCTACTGTAATTCCTGTAGTAGTAGTAGTAGTAGTAGTGGTGGTGGTAGTACTTTATAATACCCTCCACCCTTCTTCGTGTTTCTTTTTCTCCACCCCACCCTACTCTCCAATTTTAATATTTATTTTATGGTGAGAAATATTCTACTGTCAACAATTTTATGTTCCATTAAGTTTGAGCCTAAAGCTCGTAGTGTTTCTTCTGTGTCTATGAGTAACCATAATGTCTACTCTCTCGTGTACTATAATACCAGAGTGTCTGGTCTCTCATATTCTGTAATATAGTCCATTATACCTTGTCTCTCACATACTGTGGCTATAATATTGTAGTGTTTGCTCTCTCACACACTATAATATTGTACTACAGTGTTAGGTCTCTCACATTCTATGATATAGTCCATAGTACCTGATTCCTCACATACTATAGCTGTGATACCATAGTGTGTCTCTCACATACTATAGCTACTAATACCATAGTATCTGTTCTCTCAGGTGCTACTATACAGTAATACTATAGTGTCTGATCTCTCTCTTTCCAGTAATTCATAATCTAGTTCAGAGGTGGAGAACTTATGGCCTTCAGAAGAGCCCAGGGGCAGCCTTCCATAAGAAGTGCAGTACTATTTGAGGGCAGATCATTGTACTGAAATGTAAATTTGTTAATTTCATTTCATTTAAAGCCTGTTTTTCCACTCAAGAATTTTAGAAACACTTTTTCTATTTCTTTATCTACATTTGCAATTATGTAATGTAATGTAATTACTGGTACTGCACATATCAGAATTCTGAAAAAAATTTTTGAAAATGAAAAATAAAGGTCACAGCAGGGGAACTTCTTCCTAAAACATTTTTTTTTTTTATCCTTTTAAATTTTGAAATTTTTATGAATGATTATATTCTATAAAATAATTGTTTCTATAATAGGCACAAGGCCAGAAATTTGGGATGAGGAAGCAAATCAATCACATTGACCCCAGTGCTCAACTGGTACTTCATTGACCTCAGAAGGATGAAAAGTCAACCTTGGTGGAATTTGAACTCAGAATGTAAAAATAAATGACATGTTGCTAAGCATTTTGTCTGGTATGCTAATGATTCTGCCAGCTTACTGCCTTTTTTATCCTATAAAATAATAATGGCATAAACATTTTTCAGAAATGCAGCCTTGTCAAATGACAGTTAACTTCAATGTAGTCTTGTCAAATGATGGTTAATTTCAATGTAATCTTTGGCAGTTAACTTCAATGTGGATTTTCAACTTAAAAAAAAATTCCCCACATCTAGTCTCTCTTAGTCTCACACAATATAGAGTATTCTCTCTCTCTCTTTCTCTCTCTCTCACACACACACACACACGCACACACACACTCATATCCTATATACTTAGTCTTGTCTATCTCATCTCACCCACATAGTGTCTTCTCTCTCTCTCTAAATGTTTTGTTTAAAATGTAGTTTACAGTAACTGTAAACTTTTCTAACTGACTTTGCATCAGTACTTTATTAGTTAAAGTAGCTGCCAGCAATGCATTATTAAAGCAAATCAGAATCTCCAATCTAGTGGAACCCTTAATTGTAGTATATATATATATAAATAGTACCTCTAAGAACACAGTTATAGATTGGTGTCCAGTTCCTAAAGAGATTTTTTGTCAGCATCAAATACTGTAAAGAGAAGCAACTCCAAAACTGACTAAGAGACTAGGTTTCTCTTATAAGAAATCAATCAAAATATTTTGACTGGTGGTGCTTTTCAGTTGCCAGGTTGTAGTAAAATGCAAGTTAGAGGTGCTAAACAATGATTGCAATAAATATTAACTTGCTATCAGTTCAAATACGCTTTAGAGGTATTTGAACCTGCAAGAAGGCTATTCACTGCAGTTTGTCATGAAGAAATATTCTCGCTGTACACAAAAAGGTATTTGATGCTGATGAGAAGATAACTGCTCTGAAATTCATGCATCATCAATCCAGAAGGGGGCGCTTCGAAATGACCATGGTGTGCCTACTTTTTTTGTTGACAGCAAGAATATTTCTCTCTACAACCATATTTGAACCAGTAACATGTTTATATCTGCCTCAATCACTGCTTAGCATTTCTAATCCATATTTTGCTAATCCTAATTTTCCTTTCTTTGCATTTTTTTAACAGATTTCTCATGACTGCTAAGGGGCCTACCCAGATTTCTAAAATCCTTCCCTCCCCCCCACACACACGTATGTATGTATGTATATATGTATATATGTATGTATGTATATATGTATGTATATGAATATTAAGTTCTACCACTGGTTTATATCACTGCCTAAATAAAATACAGATAGTGATAAACAGACATGTGCGCAAACACACACACACACACACACACAAACACACACACACACACACACACACACATCAGAAGATTTGTGTGTTTGTGTACATTCTTCAGTGATAGGATTTTTCTGCTCCAGTGAAGGGCCCAGCCCCGAACAACAGTCACAATTCCCCTTTCCGCCCTCCCACTCTACATGACCCCCACCCCTGTTAGTGAACTATTTTACTGCTGGTCTCCCATCAGACCCTTACGCAGCTATATATAGCAGGGATCATGTCACACTAAGTGTTCCCCACCCACTCCACAACCACCACCCAAACATCACTGCTTCAACTGGTTTTTTTATCTCTGCTTACACTCAAATATTTGACCTTACGCTATAGCAGTAGCTATAACTACTATTACTACTACCACCACTACTACTACTATCACAACAATAACATGACCCTTACCTTTTCTACTAAAGGAAACTAGGGAGGGGTGGGGGATGGTGGTGGCGGTG
>NC_142936.1:83470658-83555658 GCF_046866305.1 Octopus bimaculoides | reverse complement strand
TGATAGACATTATTTACGCACTAGTAAACCATTAAGAAACTTGATGGAAATGTTGACCTTCTGTGTAGAAACTACCTACTTCAGTATGGACACTGATGTATATCGACAAGAAGAGGGTTTAGCTAAGGGTTCACCATTATCACAGATAATAGCCTATATATACATGGAATACTTTGAGAATTTGGCTTTAGGATCAGCACCACTAAAACCAACCCTATGGCTGTGATATGTTGATGACACCTTTATACTCTGGCCCCACCAGGAAGATGTCCAAGTGCTGTTAGATCATAAAGCCATCCATACAGTTCATAATGGAAAAGGAAAAAGACAATCATTCCTGGACGTATTTATAACATGCACCAAGTATGGATTCAGGACATCTGTATACCACAAGCCGACCTTCACTGGACGATACCTCAACTTCAATTCCTACCATCCATATAGTGTAAAGAGAGGGATTGCTCAGTGCCTAAAACAACATGCAAAGAATATAATTAGTGATTGTGATACAGTAACAATCACTAAAGATGTAAACTGAACATTCTTTGGCAGTAAGTTTTCGAACTTTTTTTTTTAATTATAGGAAGATTTAATCTTACCACTTTGGGGTTAGTTAATTTACTAACTTCCCAATAATGTAACAGTTTAAACTCAGTATACTTTAACCATCTAACTTTCCAACTATAGGATGATTTAAAGTAACCCTCTCTAGCCAAGGTATGAGAACATTCTGGCAGAGCTGTTTGGCTCTGCCTGTTTGATGTTACTGGTTTGATACTTACATTTTTGACATCAAGCATTTTAATGTTTCTCTCATTCTCTCTCTTTCTATTTATGTAAGTGAGTATCTGTTATGCTTGTATGTATGTAAATGGTCTCTCCCCTTCTCTCTCTCTTTCACTATCTCTGTATGTATGTGTATATTTCTGCGTTAGTGTGTTCGCCTCTAGTGCCAAAATGTACTGTCGCCAAAACATGTTGAATATCCAGTCAGCCAAGCCAAATCGTCAATGTTTAAACTGCCACACCCAATCATCTTGTTCTGTTCTAGCCAGTACATTCACTAACTTACCAGGTTTAAAACCAGACATAGGCAACTTCTACATGAGACCTAGCTCATCATCAAACAGGCTACACTACTAAAAAAATTCAAGAAAATTTTTCATTAGGCATTCCATCCGGAATGTCCCATGGGCTGTAGTTTGCCTATGACTAGTTTAAACTAATCATTCCCTGACTAGTAACTTAGTATCTTATTTTCCAGCCATAAGAGGGTTTAAACTAACCACTCCCTAGCTTGTATGTTTGATATCTAATTTGCCAGCTTTATAAAATTACCACTCATTGGTTAATATTTTAGTATCTAACTTTCTGGCAAGAGGAATATTTAAATTAATCGCTCTCTCGCCAGTAAGGTCACTAACGTCCTACTCCCCCTAAATGGAAATGGAAGCTGTCCACCAAAATGCTGCATACATTCTACATTTCTGTTAATTTTCAACATTTAGTGTCTGTTTCCCTAATGGCACATTTATTTTACCCTAGAACTTATCAAACTAATTAGGAAGAAGTAATTAACCACATGATCAACGAACCATATTTCCACAGGATTATTACACGGTTTACTTCCCAACTCTTGTGTTACCTCTCTACAACTACTATTGATACTCCCACCACTATTGTCACAGTATTTACAACTACCACTTCTACCCCTCCCCCACTCCTCCTACTACTACTACCACCATCACTCCCACTCCTACTACTACTACCATCACTACTACTCTAATCTTTACTATGACCACTGTTACTACCACATTAACTACAACTGCTATTACCACTTCTCAAACTACCGTAGCCTTCACCATCAGACTTAATATAATTTTTTGGCAACTTAGTCAAAGGAGGCAATACTTCCCTTCCTTGACCTTTCTCAGTGTTTCTGAGATTGGTGGGAGGAATGGGGAGCAAGTTATCCTCGGCGCCAGAGACCTGGCCCAAATACTTGCAACAGAGTATGCCGCAGCAAAGGCACTCATGTCAAATAGTGGTATTAAACCAGGTGACATGTTAAGTCATTAGCTAAACAGACTTAGTAATATCAGATATTTTTATGTTATTTTACTCCCAGTTTCTTATGCTACCATAGAGGAGGTGGTGTATGTTTTAACAATAGTTAACAGTAGCCATTTGCAACATCAGTGCCCGAAAAGTCACTGGAATTCTATGTATCATTGTCAGTGAGATTTGGTTGGTGTGTGGCTTGCAGACAGCTGTCACTGTGGAAATGTATGTTGAAATCACATGATCTGGCAGCTCCAGTGCCCATAACAGACAATTGTCATCCACCAGCGATATAAATGTGTGTACTTTCATGCACTGTGCATTCATATGAGAGGTCCTCTCATGACAAACACCACAGAATTTGGCCTTATAACAAAACGTCCACATTAAGTTAGATATAAAAATTGCCTTTTGGTATTAATGGTACTTCAATCACTAATAATAGTTTAGCTTGTTTTAAATTACTTGGGTAAGTGTTACTTACCATTGCCTCAGACTAATCCCAGACTTGTAAGTAAAATTCAATAGATGGAACTGTTTCAGGGTTTGTCAGATAAATAGTAACTGCTATTTAACCCTTTAGCATTTAAACTGGCTACATCAAACCTATTTATTCTACCTATTTTATCTTCAATAATAATAAGAATAATTATCCTTTGGTAATGGTGTGTAATTTAGACACAAAACCAGATATGGCATTTCTAATTTCAGCACAAGGTCAGCAATTTTTGAAAGAGTGGGTTTCATTGATTACATTGATCTAAGTAATTGATTGGTACTTTATTTTATCAATCCTGGAGGGATGAAAGATAAGTTTGACTCCAGTGGGATTTAAACTCAGTCTGTAAATGAACATAATATACATATCACCACACACACACACACACACACACACACACATATATAGATAGATATAGATATATGGATACTACTGTAAACTACTAATGATTATCTTGACATGGTATCTGAAACATTGTCAAGTAAACCAACACACTCATTGATTGCTATTAATATAATTTGTTTGGTGTTGGAAATACCTGTTGATACATACATGCATACATACATACATATATGCGTGTGTGTATATATATATATATATATATATATATATATATATATATATACACACACACAGTAAGTGACTGTAGACTGATGTTACGTGGGTGGAAGTGCTGTCACTGTTTGTGACTAAATAGAGTAAGTGATTGAGTCAGTCATTCACAAAGAATGTAAACAAACAACTTAATAATATATTCCTTCCTTCTTCAATCTCACTTCTATTTCTTGCTTATTATTCTGTCCGTACAATGTTTTCTTTGATCAAAGCTAGATATTTCTTTTGTGAGAGCTCTCTCAGGTTTCTTTGCTTATTAATCCATTGTGAGATATGTAACGTCCTTACATATTGTTTGAGGTGTCATTTATGTTGTTATATTGTCAGACCTCTAATTTTCTAGTGATAATATGGTGATTCTGTTGACTGTTTTCTGACTTTGTGGTAACAGTGTGAAAATACTCAAAGACAAAGAAATAAACACACACACACACACACACACAGATTACTATCATAAATATGAGAGTAATATGAGGTTTTAACTGCCCTTTTAGCATGTAAGGAGTACTGTCAAGGGTCTCCTCTCTGTGTATAAAAATATTTTATACACTCTTATATATAAACGCAGAGTAGATAAAACAGGGGACAACTGATGAAGGGAATGTTCTTTATGTTGCATGTCTCGTTTCTCTGTTTTTTTTGTTGTTCGAAAAATGTTTGTTTTCTATGTTTTTGTTTTTATGTTCTCATTTCTCATTCTGCCCATGTTTTTTTTTATGTCCTGTACCCATATATGCATGTATATATACATATATATGAAGGTATGATCATATATACATGTATATATGCATATTGTTGTTGGCATTCCGTCGCTTACGATGTCGAGTGTTCCAGTTGATCCGATCAACGGAACAGCCTGCTCGTGAAATTAACGTGCAAGTGGCTGAGCACTCCACAGATATGTGTACCCTTAACGTAGCTCTCGGGGATATTCAGCGTGACACAATCTCATGATTGTAAGATCTACGCTCTAACCACTGAGCCATGCACCTTCACACACACACACACACACACACATATATAGATAGATAGATAGATAGAAAACAAAAATGCATGTGGAGGAAATCACATCTTAAATAGTAGATTTCACCTTACAAAGCTGATTGTTGTTTTTATTTTGGTAACACATTTAGATATAGAAAATATCATTGAAATTAATATTTCCAAAAATACATGTTAACATATTGTTTTCTAGGTAATCCAAAATTAGTTAAATAAAATGTGCACTTTGAATTTAATCAATTTTGGATCACCTTGAAAACATTGTGCTAACATGTATTTTTGGATATACTAATTTCAATGACATTTTCTGTATCTAAATGTGTTACCAAAATAGAAACAATTGTTGGCTTTGTAAGGTGAATTTTCTCCACATGCATTTTTGTTTTCTAATATATCTTTCCTGAAATGCTTCTAAATGATATCTGGACCTACTGCTTGTCATACAGGAGGATGTGTTTTTTTTACTTGCATTTCTTGGTATCTCATTGTTGGATATAGACAACCAAATTCATTTAAAATTGAGTGCTTTATTGATATCAGTTGATATCTGCCTGGATTTTTTAACATAGCAGTTATGTCAAGAAATTGACAGAATAAGTACTAGGCTTTCAAAAATAAGTCCTGGGTTGATTTCTTCAATTAAAACCCTTCAAGGCGGTGCTCCAGCATGGTTGCAGTCAAATGACTAGAACAAGCAAAAGAATAAAAGAATATTATATATATAAGTCGCCATGATAGATCACTAGCCACTATACATTCTTTTTTATCTCTCCTTGTTTCTTTCTGTGTTCCTTTCTGTAGAAGAGCGTAGGCTCAAAACGTTAAAGACTTTTTCACTTCTCGAGCTTTATACTAATACATCTGTTTGTTTTCTACACCACCTGTCTTCGTCTTTTGCTTTTTTGTGAATTCTCCCTATATATATCGTCATCGTCGTTTAACGTCTGCTTTCCATGCTAGCATGGGTTGAACGATTTGACTGAGGACTGGTGAAACCAGATGGCTACACCAGGCTCCAATCTGATTTGGCAGAGTTTCTACAGCTGGATGCCCTTCTATATATATATATATATACATATATATATACACATATACATCTCCTCATTTTGCATTTGCTTTCTACACTTGGTGTGACTTGGACAGTAAAGAGAACTAGATCTTCTTTGTGCATTCTATTTTTGACTTAGTTTCTACAGCCCTCTACTTTCCTAACAACCACTTTACTGAGTATGGCATAATGTATCATGGTACTAGCACTAGAGTTTCTCATGTCCTCTTCAAAATTAACATATCCTCTAGACCAAAGGTTCTTAACCCATTTTGGCCAAACACCCCCTTTTGACCCTTGGAGTTACAAATGGCCCCTTTACAAAATATTTTTATTTTTCAGTATACTATTTATTTTGATATCAGCAGATAATGATTAAAAAATAAAGGACATCATTTTACATATGTGCTTGTATGCAGCTGGGAGTACAAATGTACTAGACTCTACGGATCAGCTTGCTCATCATCACCACTTTCCAGTGTCCTAACATGCAATTTTATATGCACACACTCACACACACACACACACACACACGCACGCACACACACTCAATGTTTGTCTGTGTGAAAAGAGGATCATAGATCGTGTTAATAGAAGTTGTATGCTAGTGTTTCTTTTAAGGGGCTGCATTTGAAAACTGAAAATGTCAGACATTGGTGAAAAAGAAAACTATATGGAGGCAAATTTTATTTTGTTTTCACTAAATAAAAATGGTGGGAAAGCAAAAGTATCCTTAATAATTTGATAAGGATCTGGTGTTTGCCAAAAAAACGCCAAAAAAACCCACTTCTCTCTATTTATAAACTAAAAAACTAAGCCAAAAATAAAATGTATATACATGATCTGACAGTTGGACATGTGTGCATTTCAATTTCTCCAAGTTGTCTTCTTTTTGTGTCTTTCCTATCTTTCAGTGGAGTAAATGTTCAAAACATCAGACATATCTTTGTTGTTTTCCCTATTTCCTGAACTTCAAACTAATACCAACTCTAACGCTATCTTTTTTCATTTATTTTCCAGGTGAGTGACACTACAGAACATTCTTCAGTATTTGAAGAAACCAGTCCTCATTTTATTGGTCAGGTAAGGGGATTCTGTTTACTCTTGTTGTCTCCAATCCATTCAGCTATCTCTTGTTATAACGTCAGGGCTGAAAAAAGTTACTTGTACCTACACACTTTTACATTCCTTTCTATCAAACTGCACACACCTTTACCACTTATTTTACATACCTTTACATATACCCAGATTAAGTTTTTGCAAGCATCTATTGATGACTGGAAGCCATCAGTTATATTTTCAAAACTTAAAAGACAAATATATATGAAATTAATGGCATTTAAGATTTAAACAGCTACCTTATATAACTTCTTGGAAAGTGATTTTTCCAGTACATCAGTTAAATTGTGAGTTCTTGATGTCCTCAAGAGCTTCATTATCTAAATTATTAATTCTCATTAAAAATGGTATGGAAGACAATCCAGAATTTGAATCAAAATTAGACTATAACAAGGAGTGAATCTAATCCTGACATAGGCAGGCTTTTTTTCAGAAGTAAGCCACCTGAGATACAGCTAAACATCAAGTGGGCCTTTCTGCTAAAAAAAAGTGACGGTTATTTTTCATTAGGCATGCCATTCAGAAAGACCCATGGGTCACACTTTGCCCATGACTGGTCTAATATTAGCAGTAAGAGTAACAATTCTAGACATGTTTAAGTCTTATTAAACCTCATCAGTAAAATGTACAGAATTAGTCATTTGGGTAATGACTGTGCTCAAAGTTATAATTTAAAAACCAAGTTTTTGTCTTACCTTCAAGCATGGCAACACTCACTTTAAAGTTATGTTTTCATGCAGATTGTATCTCAGGTATTTCCCTCCAGCCTTCTAAACTACAATACACCACAGTTTTTATTGAAAAACACACTTGTACACTTCTTTAGTTAATCTAAGATCCAACAGTCACAGTTACACTACATTTTACTGATGAGGCTGAATAAGGCCAAGACCTGTCTGAAGTTGTTGCCCTTATTACCATGGACTAGATTCACTCTTTCATTGCAGACTGATTTTAATTAGATTTAATTAACATTTTTTGGTTGTTTCTCCTGCTATTTTTACCAGACTTGCGTTGTAAAGCCCCTGTGCTAATTCCACATAAAAAGCACCCATGCTGGCACTACGTAAAAAGCACCCAGTACACTCTGTAAAGTGGTTAGTGTTAGAAAAGGCACTCAGCCATAGAAACCATGCCAAAACGGATGACCAGAGCCTAGTGCAGCCCTCCTGGCTTTGCCAGCTCCTGTCAAACTGTCCAACCCATGCCAGCATGGAAAACAGATATTAAATGATGATGATAATGATGTTTTTTGGCTTACAATAATATCAAGTATACTATCACATTACTCTACTCTGCTATTGAGTTTTCTGCCTTAGGCATCCCTAGGTAATTTCTGCTACTGAAGGCTCAGTAGCAGCTGTAGAATGTGACTACTGCTGATGATGATGATGATGATGGCGACGGCAGCATTGACAACATTCACATTCCCTGTTTTCACCCCACATAGTCCAGGCTCTGAAAAAGAGAAGGACAGGAGAACCCAAAGAGGCCTTCAGTGTTGACACATGTCTGGGAGAAGTGTGATGGAAGAGAATTTTAATGGTGAGCAAGTATTTATAGTGGGCTGGTGATTGACAGCTTGTCAATCATTGGCCAGTGGTGGTGTTAGGGTGGTGGAGGTGATGATCAGTTGGTGATATTTATATGTAGTCTAAAATAGTAGTTCCTAACTTTTTTTTAAGCTCATGGCCCCACCCTACCCCATTTTGAAATCTTCAATTTTCCTCTACTTCAGTTTTGTAATAAACTGATAATACTAGAAACAGGCCAGTTTTGAAAACAATTTTAAATCTTTAATAAAATTAAAATTTTTAAATTTATAAAATTTTGAATATTGTTTTAAATTAGATTTATTATCATAAAATTTATTTCTATGAATAGTTAAAAACTGATACTTTGAAATGAAAATTTTTTTGAACAAAAATTTATCATAATAAGCATTATTAAAAGCAGGTATAGCTATGTGGTAAGAAGTTTGCTTCCCAACCACATGGTTCCAGGTTCAGTCTCACTGTATAGCACCTTGGGTAGCTTCCTTCTACTATAGCCCCAGGGCTGACCAAAGTCGTGTGAGTTGATTTTTTTGGGGGGAAACTGAAAGAAGCCTATCATGTATGTGTATACATGTGTATGGTTGTGTATCTTTATGCTTATTTAAGGATGATGAACGAAACCTGATTTCCAGAGGTGTGATACTCAAACTCCAAATAATCCCTCTTAGCATATGGCTATGATGCTTCCCCACTACTCCTGTTCATGATCCGAAATGCACATATCATCAGTCACTAAGAGAGATACTCAAGTGGTTAGGATCAAACAACTAACAAACAAATCTGCGTACTGAGCGGAATATTGGCTGTAACCCATCATGTACATGATTACACCTCCAATCAGTTAAGACGAGAAACCATAAGAGCCACTGCCTAGTTCTGCATCAGAGCATATTATTGTTGTTGTTGGCAGAATCATTAGGACACCAGACAGAATGCTTAGCAGCATTTCCACCAGCTTTATGTTCTGAGTTCAAATGCTATCAAAGCATGACTTGGCTTTTCATCCTGCAGAGGACAATAAAGTAAGTATCAGTTGAGTACAGGGGTCAATGTAATCAACTTTGCCCTCCACTAAACATGCCAGGTTTTGTGCTTATAATAGAAACAATCATTGAGAAGTGGTAATAGTTAATTAAACTAATTCCAGTATTTGATTGGTGCCCTTATTTCATCTGTTTTGGAATGATGAAAGGTTAAGATAACCTCAGCAGAACGTAACAGGCTGTAACTAAATACAGCAATGAATTTTGTCTGACACTACTAACAAAAATCTCTTAAACATAAAACTTCTTGTTGAAATAAGATCCCGGACATATAAGCCTTTCTATCATTGAAGAGACATGATCCCAAAAATATAAGCCCTTCTTTTATTGAAGGGACATGATCCTGAAAACAGAAGCCTTTGTAGGAACAACATCTCTAAAATATAAGACTTATTATTGAAAGAATAAGATCCCTAAAACAAGCCTTTCTATTATTGAAGAGACAAAATCCCCAAAATATAAACCCTTTTATTGAAGGGACATGATCCTGAAAACAGAAACCTTTGTAGGAACAACATCTCTAAAATATAAGACCTATTATTGAAAGGGCGCAAAATCCCTGAAAAACACAAGGCCTTCTACTTTTGTGGGAACAAGATCCTTAAAACATAAGCCTTTCTATTGTTCTAAAATATAAGACCTATTAAAAAGGACAAAATCCATAAAACAGAAGACTTTCTATTCCTCACATTTCAAATTATTCCACATTCCATAAACTCTCTTTTCCATTAATTTTTGCTGTTACAGGCCTTCGCCACTTTCCTCTAAAATAAACCTGTGTGTTATGTGCCCCTATCTCCCTCTTCTCTTCTCCCACCTCTCTCTCTCTCTCTACAAGTCATTCATGGATCTCTAAATACCTCAGGCCCTTTTCTCCACTTCGATTTTTGTCTGTCTCTAATCTCTCCTCACTTTAGTTAACTCTCCCCCTCACTTTAGTTAACTCTCCCTGTCACTCTCTTCACCCTCTACTCTAGCTAACTTTCCTCCTCCCTTTACTACTACTACTACTGCAGTTTGTCTAAGCTCTCCCTAGCTCCACCACCCACCTTATCCCACCCCTACAGCAGGATAAACATAACATTGTTTACACTTAATAATTTAGCACTAAAGTTTGGATGCAGCTATTGGTAGTAGTGGTGTTGGTGGTGGTGGTGGTTGCTTTATGTTGTGGTAATGGTTGTTTGGTCATGGTTGGGGTGTGATTGATCATGGCTAAGATGACAGCTATGATCCTTCATCTTGATCACCACCACCTTCACTATCACTTAGCTTTGTGGTGGAGGTGGCGAATGTTGCTATAGTAACAGTTGTGATGCTAGAAGACAAAACAACATTTGACAACTACAAGCGTCTCCCAGCTGTTTTACTGAGATTGCAGAAATCTAGAGAGTTCTCTCTCTTGGTCTTTTGATATTAATTTTCATTAACACTAATCACTTTTCTTCTCATTAAAGTCATGATATTTCATTTGATTAAAAATTACTTTCATCTCACCACCTTCTGTGTCTTTTATCATTTACTTGATTCAGTGATTAAGCTACAACCATACTGGGGCACCACCTTGAATGGTTTTAGTCAAGTAAATCATCTCCAGTAATTAACTGGTCACAAGTATATTTACTCTTTTACTCTTTTACTTGTTTCAGTCATTTGACCGCAGCCATGCTGGAGCACCGCCTTTAGTTGAGCAAATCGACCCCAGGGTTTATTCTTTGGAAGTCTAGTACTTATTCTATAGGTCTCTTTTGCCGAACCGCTAAGTTACGGCTATGTAAACACACCAGCATTGGTTGTCAAGCAATGTTGGGGGGACAAACACAGACACAAACATATACACACACATACATACATATATATATATATATATAGGGCTTCTTTCAGTTTCTGTCTACCAAATCCACTCACAAGGCTTTGGTTGGCCTGAGGCTATAGTAGAAGACACTTGCCCAAGGTGCCACGCAGTGGGACTGAACCCGGAACCATGTGGTTGGTAAGCAAGCTACTTACCACACAGCCACTCTTGCGCCTGCATGTATATAAATATGCAAGCAATACACACAGCTAAAAAAAATTAGCATATGGTAACTGGCATGTAAATCTAATCGTCAAAAATTTGACAAAACAAAAAAACAAATCTACATCAGGTTGTTGATGTAGAAGCCTTGTGGTTATAAAACCTTTGACAGAAAAGGTCTACAAGAATTTGACCAGTATATAAGATACAACAGAAATGCTAAATACATTCAATTCTTGAAAATGAGACTGTGAAGTTCAAGAAACATTGAATATGTATTTAAGAATTTTATTGTTCCAAACTAGTTGTAAAAAAACTAATAAGAAATTACAAAAAAAAAACCTACAATTAAAAACATGACTCTCCAACACAGTCACTTATTGATTAAAACATATACATACATACACACAAACACACGCATATACACATGCACATTGTAAAGTGGTTGGCATTAGGAAGGGCATCCAGTTGTAGAAACCATGGCAAAGCTGATATTAGAGCTCAACAGTGCCCTGTGACTTGCTGAATCCTGTCAAACCATCCAACCCATGTCAGCATAGAAAAACGGACAGACCATTAAATGATGATGATGATGGTGTATATATTTGTATGTGTGCGTGTGTATGGCTCTATCATTGTCCATTTGTTTTCATGTGTGTGTGTATGTGTTTGTCTGTTGCTGCCTTCCCTCACTCTCTTCCTGTTTGTGTGTGTGTGTATGCTGTTTCAATATCAACATTACAGACATACTTTACCCTAATCATTACTGCTATTGACCTTAGGGGTAGGTGGATAGGGTAGATGTACCTACTCCCTCTCTCTCTCTCTCTCTCTCTCTCTCTCCCCTCTCATATATACATTATACAAGTGTGTACGTGTGTGTGCTTGCATATACATGTATGTTAATCTAACCCATCTCTTTATGCTTGTCTCTGTATCTATATCTCTAAATACATTTGCCAGCCTATCCATCTTCCTCTGTCTCTGTCTCCCTGTCTGTCTGTGTATATTTTTCTAAACCCCTACTGATCAGAATTCCTCTGATGCCGGTAGTGGTGGCGGCAGCAGCGGCGGCAGTGGTGGTGGTGGTGGTGGTGGTATTTGTAGTGGCACTGGATTATTACAGGCTGGTGTAGGCAGCAGTAGTGATAGTATTGGGTATAGTAGAGGTGTTAGTGTGAATGATGATGTTACAGCATCTGTGGTGGTGTGGGTGAGGGGTAACGTTAGTAGTGGTGGTGATGTTTCTACCATAGCGACGGTAATGTTGGAGGTGGTGGTGCTTGTAGCTCTGACACCAACCCCACTTCCACCATCACCACCTCCATCATCATCATCATTACCACTATGCTTATCATCACCACAATCATCACTATTGCCACCATCATCATCACCACCATTACCACCACTACCACCTTCACCACTACCACCTTCACCACTACCGCCCTCTCTCTGTCTACACTTCCAGTAAGATAACACCAAATAATTTAATTTCTTGTTGATTTTTATGATGCTGTCTACTTAACAAAACATTTGTAAAACAGAAAAAAAACAGCAGGTTCAATCCCAAGTGACAGCAGCTGAGATTACAGTTAATTTAACCATCACTATCACACTTGGTGGGACAAGGTTGGCTTCATTAAATTACATGTGTTGCCTATGTTGTATTATAGTTTAAGTGGCTGAGTACTCCACAAGCATATGTACCTGTGATGTAAATGTCTGCCAAACTCAGCATGACAACAGTGAATCTCCATTGGAAAGGCTTCCACACAGTTTCCACCTAGCTGATTACGTGTAAAATGTTTGGGTTGATATGGGATTATGAGAGAACTTTGTCCACTTCTCTGTGGGACTGAACCTGGAACTACATCATTGCAAATAGAACTCTTTAACTATTTAGCTGTGCTTGCACACTGCATATACACATATATATACATATGCATAAACATAAATTTGCTCATATACATCATACCACAATACACACACACAACACATGCACATACACATGCAACACATGCAACACACGAGCTATTGAAGGAATCTTGACATGGCTGTTCTAGATGCCAGAAATAGCAGCAAAATCTTTCACAAATCACACCCTCTTCTATTAAAGAAGGACACGTTGGATACTGTGGTCCTAGGCTCCCTCTGCATATAAGAAAAACATGGGTTGGCCATGGCTGGGGTACAGATCATAAGTTTACTTTCTAAGAACTGATCTGAGGCTAAACAACACAGAATACGGATAGGCATACCTCTAGTATGCACACACACACACACATTACAATGCATGTATACACATACACAGCCCCTATATGTGGAGACACCAATATAAGAGGATTACTGAAGACATTACTAACATTGAAAGTTACACTATTTACATAGTCAGTCATCACATCCAGGAAGGGGTGAGAGGATAGGAGGGGGGTTAAACTACATATGACCCTCCCTCCTTCTCCCTGGTCTCTTTCCCACACTATATCACATACTGTTGTAACCACTAGCTCTCATGAAGGAAGAGGAGGAAACATCCATTGATGTGATACCTCTTTCAGTTATCCCTACTTTCTAACTAGGACCCCTTTACTTCCCACTGGAATGTGACCTCTACAATGACCCTTTCTTCTACTGTTTGACAATCTACAGTTCTTGAAGGCATGTGGCTTAGTGGTTAGGGTATTCAGCTCATGATCTTATGATCATGAGTTCAATTTCTGGCAATGTATTTTGTCCTTGAGCAAGACATTTTATTTTTCATGTTGACTAGAAGTACCTATACCAGTAAATCACTAAGAGCACCGTCCGAGCGTGATCGTTGCCAGAGCACCAGCTGTCTGGCTTCCGTGCCGGTGGCACGTAAATAGCACCATTTGAGCGTGATCGTTACCAACGTCGCCTTCCTGGCTGGCACGTGAAAAGACATTCGAGCGAGTTCATTGCCAGTACCGTTGGACTGGCTCCCATGCAGGTGGCACATAAAATACACCATTTCAAGCATGGCCGTTGCCAGTACCTCCTGACTGGCCTTCGTGCTGGTGGCACGTAAAAGCACCCACTACACTCTCGGAGTGGTTGGCGTTAGGAAGGGCATCCAGCTGTAGAAACTCTGCCAAATCAGATTGGAGCCTGGTGTAGCCATCTGGTTCACCAGTCCTCAGTCAAATTGTCCAACCCATGCTAGCATGGAAAGCGGATGTTAAACGACGATGATGATGATGATGATGGTGGTTCACTCAGCTGGAAAAATGGGCTGTACCTATAGTTCAATAGGCCAGCTTTGTCACACTTGGTGTGTCATGTTGAATCTCCCTGAGAACTATGTTGAGAGTATGCATGTCTCTGGAGTACTCAGCCACTTGTACATTAAATTCATGAGCAGGTTGTTCCATTGATCAGACCAACTGGAACACCCATCATCGTAACCGACAGTGAACCAGGCCAAATATGTAGTGTTGAGATGGTAGGATCCGACTTGGAAATTTAAGAAGTCAAGGTCAACTGAAATGGCTATCCTGGAATAGTAGCATAAACTGAGAAGAGAATGTGCTGAGAGGACGATGCCAGATTGAAGAGAAAGAACAAGCTACAAAGCAGAAGAGTTGTGAAGCAATGTATGTGAGTAGCAAGGGAAAGAGATGAGCAAACCCAAGAATGAAAATATAAATTATCAGTGAGTAGTAAACTAAAAAAAATTACTGCATGGCTGGAATGGATTCAGCTGCTCTTAGTTTAGTGTGGTGGTTCTGTGAATGATGAAGGAGGAAGCATTCCACAGAGTGGGCCAAAATAACTGATGCTTACAGTGGTAGCTTCAGTGTTGCTTGGTGCCACTAATAGGAGCAATGTTATCAGAAGGTGATGAAGTAGGTTGTCATCTCTAGTTGGCTGCTGATGAATGGAGTATCCCATCATGCAAGCTGTGGGTAGAATATATATGATGCTTAACATATGCTCTGCATCACTCACTTACTCATATATACACTCATACGCATGTTCCTCAAGTCAGGAACCACTTTCCTAATTCTACAAGAGATTCACTTATAAGAAATAGGTCAGCAAAAAGGAATTCCTATGAGTAGCTTTTCTTAAACATCTCTTTTATGGCTTGGAAGACTATAATATATATAGAAGGGGGCCCGAGGACTGAACCCTGGTGCACCCCTGACTTCAATGCTGGATTTCATCACTGTACTCATTACTAACTCTCTTACCTTGTTGATTGACATTCTGACAAGGCTTTTACAGCCCTCAGAAGCCATTTGTCTATTTCAAGCTTCCTTGATGACCACCAGATTGAAGAACAGGGATCCCTGTCAAAAGCCTTCTCTCAGTCAACAAATGCCAAGTATAAAGTCTTATTCCTGGCTTGATATTTTCTCCTGCGGCTGTATCATTAGGAAGATGGTATTGGTCATACTTCTTCCTGGCTTATATAAGTATATATACATGTATATGTGTGTATGTGTGAGTATCTGACCACACACATATTTGTATGCATATATATGCAATGTGTGTGTGTGTGTGTGAAAGGTAACAATTACAAGTTTCATCAGTGGTAGTTTATCTTGTCATGTGACATATGATGTCATCACTAACTTGCTGCTGCTGCTGCTGTTGTTTAATTTGCCATGCTTGTCTGCCACCAGTTCTCTTCAATAATGACTTTAACAAAAATGACAAATAATGAGTGTGTGTGTGTGTGTGTACATTCACAATTCTGCAATGTTATGGATAATATATTTTCATTCCCACAAATATAAGTAAATAACCATATGCCTGTGCATATTGTCTATGTCTGCATGTGTGTGTATATAAATATCATCATCATTGTTTAACGTCCGCTTGTTTGACTGAGGACTGGTGAACCGGATGGCTGCACCAGACACACACATAAACACACACACTCAGGCAGACATATACAAATATACTTACATACACACACACACACACACACACACACACACACCTATCCTTCGTTGACGTTTCTACAAAGTGAGCAGGGTGTAGCTAAATCATGGTTTAGTCACTGTTTGTGTTGTCACGGTCACAGTTATTGATGACATCACAGAACTGACAGCCATTGTTCACCTCTGAACTCCCTCACTCACAACAATGCCTGCTTTGAAACCAAGGAGAGTGAGGGTGAGAAAGAGAGAGGGAGAGAAACTATACACTAGAAATAGCAGCCAAATCTCCCTCAGTTTGCATTCTCCCATCTTTATGAATAGATCATATTGGATGATGTTGCACAGAGTAGTCTGTTTGCATATATGATCTGATGATCATGGGTAGAATGATATTTATCATAACTGCCTGATCATGGTTAAGCTGGGGCTAAACAGTGTCTTTGTTTTCTTTTGAAGGGAATTTGTAATAATGGTACACCCCTCCCATGTGATGAATGGAATAACCTAGTCACTATAAGTAAAGAGAAGTATGTGAAGTACCAGAGTATGTAGTAGGCGGTCAGAGATAGTCATGTCTTTAGTGGCTTTACTAAGTATACTGTATACCGAAGTGGGCGTTATAACTATTCAATATTTTAAGTACTATAACAGTGGCAACGAGGATTTAAACAACTCATGAAGGATTAATAAACCTGACGAGGATTCTAACGACTCACGAGGAGTTAATAAACTCACAAAAGTTTTTGTTGTGTGAATTTTCTAAAAAAACAAACGTAAAATTATCGAAAATTTGTTGGCCAGTTTGCTCAAGTTGCAAAAACAGCAACAACGGCAACTGAAATAACAGCAGCAGCTGCAACTACAAGAACAATAGCTGAAGCAACAACAACAACAGCAGATACAACTGCAAGAGCAACAACAACAAATAATATTACAGCAACAAATGCTGCAATTACTGAAGTCATCTGGAAAGTCAGAAAAAGTGTTCTCAACAATCTCCATGCGAACTCCATCACAGTTCAAATATGAACCTGGAGAAGGAGTTACCTCTGAAGCATACTACAGAAGATATGAGCAAGTCTTCAAGAAGGTATGTAAAGATTGGAACAATGAGATGAAAATGTGCTTGATCTTGAGAAAACTGGCAGCAAAAGAACATGAAGAATACAGTAATTATGTACTCCCAAAAAAAGCTTCTGGCATAAGCTTTCATGACACAATACATATATTATGTAAACTTTTTAGTGAAAAAAATTCATTGTTCAACACATGTTGGAAGTGTCTGAATATAAAGAAAAACGATGACAAGGACTACGTCACATATGCCGGTAGAGTAAACAGGGAATGCAAGAAATTTAAGATGGACAAATTAATGCCAGATATGTTCAAATGCCTGATTTTTACACAGGGACTAACTGCAGAAAAAGACACAGAAGTTAGAACTAGGATTCTTGCTAAGCTGGAACAAAACCAGGATGTAACCCTACAGCAAGTGTCAGAAGAATGTGAAAGGATTGTTAAATTTTGACACAACACAGAGGAAATTGAATGTAAAGATTGTTTCCAAGTAAAACAAGTGTGAAATAGTCAGAATAGAGATAAAGTGTTTTCTAAAAAGCATGACAAATCAGGAAATAAACCCATGTTTTGCATGTGGGGGTATACACCTGAGGAAAAATTGTCCATTTAAAAAAGCAATGTGTTTTTGTTGTGGAAATATTGGACATCTAAAGACGTCAGAACAAAGGAAAAAGAATAAATAGTATGTCATCGGAAGGAATTGGTAAGATAATGATGAGGAAATTCATTAAGGTGAAAATCAGGAATACAGGTGTCAAAATGAAATAAGACACTGGTAGTGATATCATCGTTATAAACGAAAATACTTGGAAATACGTCAGTAAGCTGAAATTAATTCAATTGAAAAAGGTAGCATGTGGTGTTACAGGGAAAAAGATTATAGTTTTTCTGTGAATTCATATGTAATGTAACTTTCGAGGTCAAACAAAAAAGGCAAAGATATATGTGTTAAAAAGTTCACTCAATTTATTCGGCAAAGAGTGGATGGAAATATTCAAAGTATGGAATACTCCCATAAGTGTTTTGTGTAGAAATATAGTCGGTTCAGTTAAAGGTTCAAACGTGGCTGAAGGATTGAAACAAAAAATTGCAGTAAAACAGAATGGAATACCTATATGTAAGCCAAAACAAAACGAAAAATTGCCCACGGTAAAAAGTAAACATTACTCAAAAGTAGATGTTCCATGGTCGAGACTACATATCAATTTCCCTGGTCTTTTAAATGGTTCTTACTGCTTAGTGGTAGTTGATAGTTTCTCAAAATAGCCAGAAATTTGTAAGTAAAAAAACCAGCCTCCTCAACTGTGACAAATTTTTTACACGAATTGTTTGCGAGATTTGGCATCCCAGACAAGGGAACACAATTTGTGTCTAACGAATTTTTAAAATTTTGTGGAATTTTCATGGTAGAACATATAACTACTGCTCCAGACCATCCCAGATCTAACGGACCGGCAGAACACTTTGTTGATACTTTCAAGAGAGCCCTAACAATTCTTAAGAGTGTACTGTGTGACACCAAATCCAAATACACCAGCAGGTATGTCACCAGCGGAGCTGATGTTTACGGGGGAAGTAAAATCAGTCTTCAATAAATTGCTGCCTGGCAAGAAAAGAAGTACCAGCAAGATTCTTTAAAGTTGGTAAAAAGGTGTATATCAGGGCATACAAGAATGGAAAGTAGAGTTGGGATGATGGCATAATTACCAAGTGTATAGGCAAAATGATGTATTGGGTAAAAAGTAGAAAAAGCATACAAAAGAGACATGGGAACCAATTGGAAAAGAGATTCATGGAAAGTGAACTAAAGAAGTTGGAGGAACCGATGGAATGATTGTACAATATGTTCTAAGTATCAACACCACTGCTGGTGATTGAACTCAGGCATACGAGTGAGAGGAAAAGAAAACATATAGAGTTCCTGAAAATAGATACCAAGCTCAAAAAATATTAAATTGTATGAAAAACACCTGAAAAAAGGGAGGTGGGGTGAATAAAAAAAAGTATTGTGAAATAAAATTACATTTTCTTAGAAAAACTTGAAAGGAGAGCTGTTGTAAGGAATTAGTAGTAAAGGCACACCCCTCCCATATGACAAATGGAATAACCTAATCGCTATAAGCAAAGAAAAATACGTGAAGTACCAGAGTACATAGTAGGCAGTCAGAGATAGTCGTATCTTCACTGGTTTTAATAAGTATACTGTATACCAAAGTGGGCATTATAACAATCCAACATTTTAAGGATTCAACATTTTCTTGACTAGGCTTCTAGTCATGTGATATTACATAAGATTAGTTTGATAGTGGAGTTAGCAGATATATTGTAATAGGTTTGTGATAGATACTGGTTGCAAGTGAATCTTAGAAGGGATCTGTCATATGAAACTGGTGGACAAGGACCTTGCTTGCTATGATAGTACCCACATTTTCTCATAATACATGAACCTACCTTAAAACTCAAATTTCCAATCCCACCTAATATTGATCTAGAATGGACTGTTTCCCCTACAATGGCTGGCCATCAGGTCATATCATGTGTGAATTACTCTAGCTGTAACTTTTTCAAATATCCATACAAACTAGCGACAACAGTCATGGTAGAATAAACACATAGGAAGTCTTTCCTAACTCATAACAAAAGATAAACTAAAATGGAATGACAGCTTGAAACTTTATCTGCTTCCAAAATGAAAATACTGAAAATGGCTTGTGAAATTCATTCATTGTTAAGACTGTAATTGTATCTACATTAAGAACTCTTTTGCAAGGCAGATTTCCCCAGATGTATTAATTTATATGTAAGGAATTCTCTCTTCTCATTCTATAGATAAACTATTAATGATCTGTGATAAGATTAAACATCCCATGAATGCTTTTTAAACCGTAAACTTCTTTCTCTCTCTAAAATAAGAATTAACTTCGTAAAAATGTTTAATTTAGCGTAATTTCTTTGCCACAGGTTATGCCATACTGATAATTTTAAATAAGAATAAAATGGTACTATACATGGTGACTAATGACTAGATATTTTAAGTTTTTTTATAATGTGTGGGAAATATAAAATGTGTATACTCCGTGTACCTTCTCTATCACTATTTGTTTTAAAATTTGAACTTCCAATCCCACCTGAACCTGATCAAAAATAGATTATCTTACCTATAAGAGCTGACCTCCAGGGCACATCGTGTGTATGAACTTACCTTATTTTATCAAAATTATTGATCGTTTATTGACAACACTGAAACTGCAACTTTCAATCTTTATGTCATTTAAATTCAAACACAAACTTTTAAAAACTAGCTACATTGATTTGCATGTGAACTATAATGCTGTTAAGACAGTTCTCAGGCCTATGTGTGTGTGGCAAACAGACATGAGAGATAGTTTGTGTGTGGGGGGGTAAACAGACATGGGTACAGATGGGCAAACAGATGCTAGTGATGGTATGCATGGCCAAACAATGATCATAATAAGTTCACAAAAAAGGGAATAAATTATCTTGCTGTATGTAAGAAGTCTAATACTTTTGACAGACTCCTTTGTCTGAAGCAGATATAATAATAAGAGTTACGCTCATTACCCCAATATATGACTGGTATTTCATTCTTCCATTACATCTGAAGGGCAACACATCACCTCATTGCTATAAATTCCATACTTTATCTTTTGCTGTTACTTAGTGTATAATGAGCCATTCTAAGAGACCAAAATAGACATGGGTTTCTATAAAACTGGAATAACCGAATCTCAGAGGAACATAGCAACCCAAAATATTTAGAATATACTCATACACACACCAATATATATATATATATGTATGTATATATATTCATACACATATCCATGCATATCATCATTTAATAAACATGGTCCATTTATATATATGTGTGTGTATGTATGACATGTAATACATATATAAAGCTGAACATATGTAATATATATATATATATATATATATATATATATATACACACACACACACATACACACAACATTCCTGTTTCTTTATTATTATATTACCAAAGCTGAAGATAATAATTACAGTTCTAGTTGAATGATAATCAGATAAGTGTCTTCTTTATCATTTTCTCATCACACCATATTACTAAAGAAATGAAACAAGGAAAACAGATGTTATTTTCAGAAAACTAAATCTGTCATCAAAATAGCATCACTGTACTTTCTCATCCCTACTTCAGATAACATCCTATTTACCTCCCTTGATTAGCCGATCTCTCCTATCTCGGCCTCTCTGTAGATTTCGTTTCCAGATTAGTCGACACGGACAAATGATTTTTTTGTATATTGTCCAAAAATCTGATGAGCTTCCTTCCTTTCTGATCCTTGTACTGACACCAATGAAGGAATAAATTTGATTAATTTTGTCATTTATTTGATATAACATCCTACTGCTTTCCAGAAAGTAGAGGCCTTCACTTGAATGGCTAAGAGTCACTCATCAAAATGCTGTTTAGTGTGGTGTTCAGTTATATATTCTTCTTTGGTATTTCATATTATTAGGTAGGTTACATTTGAAGACAAGAGTTTTCATATGTTTTGTTTACTGCAATTGCAAAGAGGACTTTATTTCCAAGCCAAGCTTTGTAAGCCTCATTCTTTGCTCAGATGTCATCTTTAATCTCTTGATTGAACTAGGGGGTCTTCCTGTCACTTGGTGCCACATTAAGCTGCTTTTGCCCACAGCATTTAACAGCTGAAGCAGAAATTGCTAAGCTGAACAGTCTCCACTCCATTTCAACATCCTGAGTTTTTTTCTGGGTGTTCTCTGAACTTGGATAAAATAGTATCTACATGACTGGTCCTGACCTCCTTATCGGAATGTCTCACTGAACAGGTTTTATGGGCAAAGCCTACTGGCAGAAGATCCAGGGGCAAACCACCAGCAAAATGACTGGATAATATCCATGAGTTCAGTTGTTCTTGCTTGGGCATCCAGGAGGATCAGTTGGAGACAGTTGATTATGGTAGGACCCAATGAAAGGCACACTTGAGGACTCTACCTCCACAACCCTTCCCAGAAATAAGTGGGCAGAGAATATGGGATGAACTGAGATATTTTATTAACCTGCACCGTTTATATGTCAACATAGAAATATATTAATGGAATGACATTCATGAAACAACAAACAAAAGTTAAAAGTCTTCTGTAATACTATATGCTAAATGATATTATCGAAGTAGTTCATAGTCATCCAAGATGAAATATGTAGAAGGAATTTAAATCACTGCATATAATCAATATGTGTTATCAGACACTTTAATCTAAGGCTGGTGCCTTTTGTTGAATATGACATAAGCATTTTGAATAAGAGAAAATGAAAGAAAGTGCAAGATCAACTTGCTAAGCAAAGTGACATAGTTTTGTTTGGAGAGCTGAGTGGCTTTTGTCTGTGGGTTGAATTCACCATAACTGTAAGCCACATTTTCCGGAACCTTCTGCAAAACTATTTGGGAAGGAAAAGTTGCTCACTTTCTTTAAAGTTCACTGCAGCAACTATAAGTTAGCCAGTGCTGATTGGTCAAATGAAATGTGTGATGGTATCAAAAAGTTATGTTTACTACAAAAAATAACTTATTTATCTAAGTTTTAACATCATCTCCTTGAAAATAGTCACCTTGTGCAGTAATACACCGGCCCCAGCATTCTTGCCCCTTTTGGAATCTGGCATGGAAGTCATTTCCCATAAGTGAGTTGAGAACTTTCTGCGATTCACTCTTTGTCTTGACAACAGTGTTAAAACGGTGACCTTTGAGCTGCATTTTCATCTTGGGGGAGAGGAGGAAGTCTGCAGGCACTAAATCTGATGAATAGGGTGGGTGCAGAAGCAATTCCATGTTGATTTTGGTGAGAAACTCATGAGTGAGGAGAGCTTGGTGACAGAATGCCTTGTCATCATGAAGAATCCAATTCTTCACACTCCACCGATCTGGTTGCTTTCACCAAATGTCCTCCCTTAAATACTTCAAATCATCATTGATTGTCCTCCAACAATCCTCATGCACAAGCTGATGAATTTTCTCCGCATTTCCAGAGGTGATGACCCATTGTCTCATCACTGTAAGTTTGCTGGAACATCCTCTATGACTCTGTAGCAGACTTCTCAAGGAAGTTTAACGCAAAATTTCACATTGGCCCTTTGTTCCTGTCCATGACAAAATCGCAGGCAACAGCATACATCTGATCACGAAAACACAAATTTCATAACTTGCAAAATGAACACAGTGATGTCACTCGGCACACTGCCTCATGAAGGTCACTGCTAGCTCTCACTGCACATGCAACCATATGCTGCCATCTGTTGGTGCGCTACAGAACTAGTCTGGGAACTTTTTGATACATGTAGGCATTAATGCATTCTATGGCAACACCTTGCCTTTTATGGCAATATAGTAACTACATACTCTAACTATTTACTCTCACTACACAACACACACACACACACACACACACATACACACATGTTGTATACCTTCTCCACACAAGCTATCCATCATCTTCACATCTATACATGTACATCAATAGTAAATATTTTGTCCTATCCTTCCTCTCCATAATTAGATTACTCTGAAATTCCCTCCTTCTCGCTTCTGCTATTTGCATATTCAAATTGACTATCAGTCTCACCAATTTTATCAGTCATACCAATCGCATCAGTCACACTAGTCACACCACTCACATCAATCACAACAGTAAAATGTAAATACTTCTTTGGAGAAGAAAGGCGACGATGTATTGGCTTTGAAATGTGGAAGAGGAGAAAGAGGTTGTGGAAATATACGTGTGTGCGTGTGTGTGCATGTGTCTACACATGAATGTGTGTGTGTGTGTGCGTGTGTCTACACGTGAATGTGTGTGTGTGTAGCTGAGGGAGAGGGAGAGATTAACCAGTTACATTGAGGGGCTACTATGAATGATCACTGATAAGGCAAGAAGGTGTAATGATCTCTGGATCTATGTGATCCAGAAATACACCGAATCTACAAATGATAATTCAGATATTTCCTAGCTAAATGTGTTGCTGTAATATCAGATTCAAACTTTGCCCCAAGACCAGCAATTTCAAGGGAGTGACGTAAATCGGTTACATTGACCCCAGTAATCAACTGGTACTTATTTTATTGACCTGAAAGTATGAAAGACAAAGTCAACCTCAGCGGAATTTGAACTCTCAACAGTGTGCTAACAATTGTTCCAGCTCATTGCCTTCTGTGTTGCTGGAATATCAGTTACCTGTAAGGTAACACACTAAACTGTTACTCATCACATTGTTTATTATTTCAGGATTTTTTTTTGCTGTTCTTAATCCTTAACCCTTTTGATACCAAGCCGGTTGAAACCGGCTCTGGCTTTATAGTATAAATGTCTTGTTTACATAAGTTTTGAATTAAAATCTTCCACCAAACCTTAGTTGCAATTTATGTTTCTAACACCAGCTTAATGATAACTAAGTTATTTTACTAAATTCTTTGTTATATTTAAAATTAATTGAAAGAAACACAGAACATCTCAACAGAAATATGGTAACAAAAAGGTTAACAAATGATTAATTAACCCTTTTGATACTAACCTGGCTGAAACCGGCTTTAGCTCTGTAGTACAAATGTTTTGTTTTTATAAGTTTTCAATTAAAATCTTCCACCAAATCTTAGTCACAATTTATGTTTCTAACACCAGCTTAATGATAACTAAGTTATTTTACTAAATTATTTATTATATTTAAAATTAATTGAAAGAAACACAGAGCATCAAAAAATAAAAATACAGCAACGAAAGGGTTAAGCAGTTTTCTAATTCCTTTCATTTGTCTGTCTTTTAGGATTAGAGTTTAACTCCCGGACCAACATGCTACTGAGGTCCCATAAAACTGTCCTTAATTAACAGCACAACCTTAAAACTCAAATGTGTATCTAATTATATATTCTAACTAATGACTGTTATCCTTTACTAATTAAATCTATTACATAATCAGTTGGGTATGCTTAGAGGGAGATTTGACTGTTATATCTCACAAGTCCAGTATTCACATACTGACTCCTCATAGCAATGGTGGTGGTAGTGATTCAGTTTTCATCTGTTAGCATCTGTAGAATATTACTACATTTGCTTTGTGCCCTCTTGATTTTGTACCCCAGGTGGTCTACCATGTACCTATCTAACGAATGTAACTGTGGGAAAACAGATGGGGATCAGACAATTTGAACTTATAGAATAAAACATTACTTGTAGTTATAAAAAAGGGTTTGCGTTGATGTCATATATTTTGTACCATAAATAAAGGTTTTAAGTTCATATCAAAGCAAGGTCTGCAATTTCACTCTTTTATCAAGTTTGTTTTGGTTTACTGGTTTGATTTGGAGAGAGGGGCTTGGCCCATAACCTTCAAAAGCCCTCTGAGACCAGTGAAATCTTGAGGGAGTGGCTGAGCCATGACTTTCCCTCTTGAACAGTTGTATATTGTATATGGCAGGAGTGACTGAGAATGATGAGTGGCATGAGACCAGCTAGAGCCAAGAAACAGATTCCACTGTGGCAGCAGGAGAAAAGGTCAGGTGAAGTGGCATCGTATTTGTGAGACAAAATTTGGAGAGCGTCTGTGGGTCAGTTATGAAATGTAGTGAAGCTTAATATTGTTAGCATATTCTAGAGAGTCAAAGCAATGGATGGTAGAATTGGTAAAACATTGCCCTGGAAATATTAACCTGGGTGTTTAGTCAATTTCTGGAAATATCAACCTGGGTGTTTAGTCAATTTCTGGAAATATCAACCTGGGTGTTTAGTCAATTTTAGTACTTCATTGCTGCTGTGTTTTATCTAAGGAGAAAAGGCCAAATCAATCTCCACTGTTTTATGAATAAATAATTCACTTGTGATATTTGTTCTGTGTCAAATTACGGACACTCCCTATCACTGTTGCTGCCAGAGGTATTGTGAGCCAGTAAGTGGTTAATTTGAAACAGTGAACCATTGGTTGGTCCATTATTAGAGATCTGTAATCAATAACAATATTGTTTACCAACTGTAATATAAAATTTTTTTTTAAATAGATAAAAAAAAGTATAGGTGCAGGAGTGGCTGTGTGGTAAGTAGCTTCCTTACCAACCACATGGGTCCGGGTTCAGTCCCACTGTGTAACACAGTGTCTTCTAGTGTAGCCTCGGGCTGACCAAAGCCTTGTGAGTGGATTTGGTAGACGGAAACTGAAAGGAGCCCATCGTATATACGTATATATATATATATGTGTGTGTGTGTGTGTGTGTGTGTGTGTGTGTGTATGTTTGTGTGTCTGTGTTTGTCCCCCCCAACATCGCTTGACAACCGGTGCTGGTGTGTTTACATCCCCGTAACTTAGCGGTTCGGTAAAAAGAGACCGATAGAATAAGTACTAGGCTTACAAAGAATAAGTCCTGGGGTCGATTTGCTCGACAAAAGGTGGTGCTCCAGCATGGCCACAGTCAAATGACTGAAACAAGTAAAGAGAGTAAATAAATTCTGCTTTCTCTAATATTCTGCTGATTCGATCATACCACAACAATGACAATGATGATTATGATGATTTCTATGAAGAAAACTAAGGGAAAGGCTAGAAACTATATAAAAGTGAAGTGAAAACTTTGAATATAAAATGATAGATGTGAATATCTATATATGGAATTAAGGAGTAGATCAGGGAGCTTCCCAAATAAGTGTCTCTATTCCAGACATACCTACTCTTGTCCGTGTCACAAGAGATAGCCTAAACTAAATATCCTAAATTTAATCTTAAATCAGGATATCTCACTCCACTCACGCTCAATTGACACTCAAAGAAAATGATGTGGATCTTATTGAAGAAGGTGGGGAATCTGACCTCAACCATTCTAAATTCACGGAGATGTGGAGGATGGTTTGAGGATGGAGTGGAGTTGTGTAATAACAACTGTTTTTCTGTTAGAATCCAGATAAGAAGATAATTGTCTTTGGGAATGTTGGAATTCTGGAAGAATTAAATGTTAAGGAAATTTGAGAAAAAACTGTCTGCTAAGATATTATTGAGATAAATGGTTCATCATTCTGGCTTCTTCCTGCAAGATTTGGTTTCAATGTGTGGATAGTTTGTAGTTCGTTCACCTCTATTTGATGTGAAATCTTGATGTCTTCAAGCAAATACTGTGTGTGTGTAGGTGGGTGGGTTTGTATATGTGTTTGTCTGTGGTTATGTGTACAGGTTTGTGTGTGTGTGTGAGGTAAGTTATTTAACTGTAGGTTCAGCTAGTTGTTCTGTAAAGAATAATGGCATGATATCACGTGTAGCATATTCTTTATAGGTTGACACAAGATAGTGTTCATCTGTTTTAGGTGGACACACAGACAGACATACAATGATGTTTGCTTGTTTTCAGTGGCTGCATTCAACATTAATTTTGTCCAACTCCTCAGTTTATCTCATTGATGTCCCATACTCTTTTACTCTTTTACTTGTTTCAGTCATTTGACTGCGGCCATGCTGGAGCACCACCTTTTAGTCGAACAAATCGACCCTAGGACTTATTCTTTGGAAGCCTGTACTTATTCTATTGGTCTTTTTTGCCTAACCGCTAAGTTAAAGGGACGTAAACACACCACCATCAGTTGTCAAGCGATGTTGGGGGACAATCACAGACACAAACATATACATATAAACATATACATATATATACATATACATACGACGGGCTTCTTTCAGATTCCGTCTACCAAATCCACTCACAAGGCTTTGGTCGGCCCGAGGCTATAGTAGAAGACACTTGCCCAAGATGTCACGCAGTGGGACAGAACCCGGAACCATGTGGTTTGTAAGCAAGCTATTTATCACACAGCCACTCCTAGGCCTATGTTTACATAAACACTCTCTCTCCCTCTTCCTTTCATTCTCTTTCTGTCTATTTTTCTCCTAGTAACTACTCAGAGTGGATTTGATATGACAACCTTTCGTATGATGTGTCATCATTCCACTGACTTTTGGCTATTCATCCTTCAGTTTTGAGCATTGGGCCTCATGAAGGCAAAGTGGCCGAATTCCTTTCGAGCACTGGGCCTCATGGAGGCAATGACCAAGACCTTTGGCATTATGTCACGATTAACTCATCAAACCGAGCAAATTCACAGTCTTGGCAGTTACCTGTGTCACGCAAATTGGCACCTGTGACGGCGGCACATAAAAGCACCTCAGTGTTAGGAAGGGCATCCAACCATAGAAAACCATACCAAATCAGACTGGAGTCTGATGCAGCCTTCCAGCATGCCAGCCTGGTCAATCCATCCAACACATACATACATACATACATACTTGTATCCACATAACACAACAATCCATACATACACATATCCACATAACACAACAATATGTGTGTGTGTTTGTGAGTTATGTATTTTGATTGATATCTGTGTTGTTTAAAAGTAAGGTAAATTAAATTATAGAATCTTTTACACACCACCATGTTTCTAAATTGTGTCTGTATATGAAAGTGAGTGTTTTTATTTAGCCACAGGTCGTGTTGATGAAGAAGACCCTAATGAAGGATTGTACGTGTTCCATTTTTAAGGTAGTATGGTGTAAGTTAAGGAAGATTTAGTTGCTATTTTGTATCAGGTCAAGCCATTACAAGGGACTTTCTCATAAGCTGGTGACAAAGTAGTGACTGAGACATAATTTATGTTGGACAAGATAGACTTAGCTCTAATGGTTGCTAGAAACAGCAGCTAATTCTCTCTCACATCAAAAACTAAAACAAAAGGAAAATACATTTCATGATATACTGTGGGATTTGTTGAAACAGACAGGATAGTCATGGCTAGAGTGTCTTTAATCATAGGTCTATTTGTCTAGGGCTGACCTAGGGCTTGACAATGATAACTCAGTGTGTATGTGTGTGTGTGTATGTCTATGTATATATGTGTGTGCATAGTGGGTGTCTCAATGTACTGTGGACATCTGTACTTTACACACACTGTATTGTTATGTGGATGTATGTATGTATGTATGTATATAAATGTGTGTATGTGTGTGTGCACTTGTATGTTTTTGTACATGCTGTAAAAGTTGCACACACGTTTGTGTGTGTGTGTGTGTGTGTGTGTGGCTCTCTCTATTTATATGACTATATCTGTCAGTATATATGACTGGCAATCATTGTGCATGTATGGAGGATTACACACACACATACATACACACACGTGCGTGTGTGTATGTAATGAACATCACATACATACACTTTTGATGTGTGTGTGCGTGTGTGTGATCCCTGTAAAACATCCTACATTTCCCCTCTCCTGTTATTTCAATCAACATTCAAGGAAGAAAGAAGGTTTCTCTGTCATATTCCATGTTTCCGTCTTTCATAATGTTAGTTTGTGGTGTATATACATGTGTGTGTGTCTGTCTGTTTATGTGTGTATGTGCGCAGTTATAAAGAGAAACACAGTGTGTGTGTGTGTGTGTGTGTGTGTAGACTGTATTTCTGTATTCTTTGGTGAGCATAATGTTTGTATATAGGTTGTACATATGTTTAGTTTAGTAAGTATACATACTATATGTCTATATTGTGCAATGAGATATGTGTATAAGTTGTGTGTGTGAATATATATAAATATATATATATATATATATATATATATATATATATATATATATACATACGTAGATATATATATATATATATATATATATATATATACACGTAGATATATATATATATATATATATATATATATATATATATATATATATATATATATATATATATATATATATATATATATACACGTAGATATATATATATATATATATATATATATATATACACGTAGATATATATATATATATATATACACGTAGATATAGATATATATATATATATATATATATATATATTCATTCACACATATATATATATGTGGGTGTGTGTATGTTTGTGTCCTAGCATAATACAAGCTGCACAAGTTGTGATAACAAATACTGCCATATGTGGACTTTACCTTAATATAGATTTCACTTTCTAAGCAGAAACATGCATTAACACACACACACACACACACACACACACACACACACAATCACAACATGCACTCATAACACCATGCATATACAAACAATACTTACATACATATACACACGCACAAATGTTGCTAGGCTATTCTACACATGGACACAATATGATTTCAGCATATTTTTCAGATGTACACACACATATATATAAACACATGCATGCACTTATATATATATATATACACATGTACACATGTACACACATGCATTATCACATGTATCTTTTGCAGATATTGTACCATTCTTCTTCATCATCATTAACAGTCAACCATTATTTCACACTACTACTACTACCACCACAATTAGTGCCACTACTTATCTATATATATATATATATATATATATATATATATATATATATATATATATGCCAGACATTGTGCCATTCCATATACTAAAGTAAAGCTGTAGATTGAAAGTTCATATCCCACTGTAACCAGTATATACTGTTCTTAAACAAGACACTCTACTCACTTCCAGATATCATCAATGCAGTTTTTCTTCTTCTTGTTTTCTTCTTAATTCCTTTCCAACCCCAATCCAGAAAATACAAGCCCAATGAAATTCCATTCTTGAAAACACTCTTTTTTTTTTCTAGGAATAGTGTCTCGAGGACTACATCACTCCATGTGTCCTTTTTTAATTTTTTTTAAAAGCAGTGTGATTTGAAGGATATTTGGTTTTCATTTTCTGCAGCTTGAGTGAGATTCCATTGTGAGGTGGCTAATAACATGAGTGTTGTTTAGTTCTGCTGTGGTTCTGAACTAGGTACCACTCAGAGTACCCCATTATGTCAGCCTTTCTTGACTAGACACTCTCATTAAGCAACCGTTGACCAACCTGTCAAAAAGAGACAAGCCAACAACCTTTCTATGAAACAGTGACTATAACTGATGAAATGCAGCAAATAGCATTTAGCAAGTTGTGTATGTATGTGTGTGTGTGTGAGAGAGAGAGAGAGAGAGAGACAGTTGGTCCTGCATTAGTTGAGGCGGTTCTTCAGGGTGGCATCCAGTGTCTCTGATGAGTTGAGCTATGTATGTTGTGTTCGTACGACCTGCTCAAGTACTGCCATGCTGTGGCATCCGTAGCCACAGGTCACTTGCCAGCTCCTGTTTAGCTCATCAGTAACGTCCTGCAAAGCAAAAGTGCCTTTCCCTTATAATGGTGGAAACAAACAAGCGATCTCCATACAGCTGTTTTTTTGGTGGGATGAGTTCTCCATCATATATTTAAGACTGCTCTTAACATATGAATCGGTTTCAATTCATGTAACACTCTCCAATGCTTAGAACATGTAAGAATGACATAGATAATTATTACAGCTGGGATACATCAGACTTCAGTGAGCTGAGACTATAGAATACATCAAGACATAATGAAGTTTTTCTCACAGAGGTAGATAAGGGTTATAAGGTTTGGAAAAGAGTTGGACAAATTGCCGTGTTTAATAAAATTAAGCCAAGGGTTTCCAACTTTTTTACACTTGTCCAACACCATTGCAAAGAAGAAAGAATTTTATGGATGCCAACTCTATTTTGTCTTCTCATTTATAAAGGGGGAGGTGACCAAAAATTTCACTTGTATGAGGAGGGGGATAAGATTTGCCAAATTGACAACTTTTGGCATAATATACAGGAATATCATAGTGAAAGTATGTCACAAGCAATGCACTGTGACATAGTGTACAGCATACATATATAATCACACACACACACACACACTTACACACACACAGACATGCATTAGTTGAGTGTATGGTGCACAGTCTGTGTTGCACATATGTGCATGTCCTACCCTTTCTATTCCTTTCCCCACCCTTCACAGTTTTTTCCATGTCCTTATTTAGTTAACAATGTCTACTTTCAGACATACCCCAATAAACTCTATCATATGCTGGGGTGAGGGTGGGGGTGACAAGCAGGGTGTATATTTACCATTTACTTCCTGCTGTGTGTATGTATACACACATATGGAGTGTGTATATATATGTCCCACACAGACCCTTCAGCTATAGTAAACTCCCTCCTGAACCCCTCCCCCCACTCGACCAACTGTCCCCTCCACTCTTATTAATTTATTACAAACAAATGAACCAGATGTTGTTGTTATGTCAGTTGAAGCCTTCAATTCAGGACAGAGGAAGGGTGCACAACGATTGCTTGCGACTGTAGATATTGGTCCCCTATCTATTTATTCAACTGTCTATTTACGACTGTCTAGACAACAAACTTTGCAACTATCCGTCTATCATCATAGCTTTCTCTCTTTCTCTCTCTCTCTCTCTTTGTATATATGAATATGTGTATATATCATCATCGTCATCATTACTTTAATGTCCTTTTTCCATGCTTGCATGGATTGGACAGTTTATTGAAGCAGATTCTCTACAGCTGGATACCCATCCTGTTCCCAACCCTTGCATGTTTCCAAGCAAGGTAATATGTCCTCATGGGTAGATGTTTTCACAGAACGTTGGAAATGAATGACAATGCTTGTGTGACCGTGATATTCATTTGTAACTGATGCATACACACATGTTTGTGCCCTGCTTGCCCCACCCTAGCTACGCCCTTGATGTAGACATATCTAGTTCTTGATTTTCTACAGCAGAGACTGACAGTGAAGGACCAATTTTATTACTGGCACTGGTCCTTTATTGACTGTCAAAGAAACAAGGAATCAACAGATCTTTTGTTCAGTGGGTGATGATGATGATGATGATCTTTGAGATTGCTGTTTAGCCCCAGGTTAGTGCTTACTCAACAGATCTATAATTAAAGGTGTGCCAATTGTGAACACCCAAATATAGTTCAGCTGGAACTATACTACCCACTGCATCATTGTTTTTTACTGACAGTAGATCATGATTGTGAGATTTGGCTGTTATTTCTTGCAGGTCAAGTAGCCACAGAAGCTCTTGGTTTTAGTCCATTCCTTTCCAGCTACAACCAGCATGCCTTTTTGCCCCCCAAACAGTCTAACTAGGACTACATTATCTAATGTGACCTTTCTTTTTTAAGACATTAGGACGTACTATGAGGAATATTTCATTGCTATTTCTAGCAAACCAGCTGACTATGACTATGAAGATGCGGCTTCTCTATATCCTCCCCTCAACCACCCACCCCTCAAGAGACCCTTGTCACTGACTCCTTGACGATGATTATGATGATGATGATGTCTGTTGTCAAGTTAGAACTGTCAGTAACATTACAGCTGAACACTATTCTGGGAAGGCAAGCAGCATCATCATCATCATCATCATCATCGCCATGGCTCCCTTCCTTTCCATCTCTCTCTCCACATCCTTCTTACACATTCCTTACTCTCACCACTACCACCGCCACCACCACCACCACCACCACCACCACCACCACCACCACCGTTCACCATCACAACAACTAATACTAATCTATTTTTATCTTTCAGATTTACATTTCTGATAGATAGGCTCCCTTTCTCTACCCTCCTTCATGCCACCACCACCACCACCACCACCACTACCACTTTCTCTCCAGCAAATCTTTTCTACACCACCAACATCACCACCACCACCACTACAACCCTTCTGTGTCTTCTACCCAACACAGACTTTACCATTGTTGTTATTGTTGTTGTCTCTAAGAATTCTGACAAATGGTTTCTATTCCTCTCCATGTGTCCTCTTCCCCACCCGTCAACCAACATTTGTTGCATCTTCATCCTTCTGTTCCTCCATCTATGCTCCAGTTGAGATACTGTCTTTGAGTGGGGGTGGGGTCACTATGATAGTTTATGATAATGGTGCTGGTGGTGGTGGTGGTGGTGCTGGTGGTGGTGCTGGTGGTGCTGGTGGTGCTGGTGGTGGTGGTGGTGCTGGTGCTTATCTGCTGTCACTTGTATCTCCTTCAGTAACAGCAACCATAACAGACAAACATACATACATATATACATACACTGACCCACAAACACACATACATATTCTGACCCACATACATACTTACATACACACACTGACCCACATACACACACACACACACTGACATATATTATCTTTATCATTTTGTGTATTTACAAGAGAAGCTTTGTACATTGTAGATTTGTATGTGTGAGTGTGTGTATGTGTGTGTACCATCACCATTATCATCACCGTCATCATCATTCAATGTCCATTTTCCATGCTGACATGGGTTGGACAGTTAGACATGATCTGGCAAGCCAAAAGGCTGCATATATATATATATATATGGAGTGGCTGTGTGGTAAGTAGCTTGCTTACTAACCACATGGCTCTGGGTTCAGTCCCACTGTGTGGCACCTTGGGCAAGTGTCTTCTACTGTAGCCTCAGGCTGACCAAAGCCTTGTGAGTGGATTTGGTAGATGGAAACTGAAAGAAGCCCATCGTGCGTGTGTGTGTGTGTGTGTGTGTGTGTGTGTGTGTGTGTATATATACGTGTGTGTCTGTGTCTGTTCCCCCACCATAGCTTGACAACTGATGTTGGTATGTTTACATCCCTGTAACTTAGTGGTTTGGCAAAAGAGACCGATAGAATAAGTACTAGGCTTACAAAGAACAAGTCCTGGGGTCGATTTGTGCAATTAAAGGCGGTGCTCCAGCATGGCCACAGTCAAATCACAAACAAATACAAGAATATATATAAATATATATACATATATATATATATCACAAAAACAAGGAATGGAACAGGCTACTGAACATGTTCTTTATCACATATTGTCCATTTTTTTGTCATTTGCAGTAGCTGCATAAATGCTTGAAACTTACTGACTCCCTACACATGGATCCCTAGATCATACTTACCTATTTGCTCTATACATATACATGTGTGTGTAGTGTTCCCCAAAAATGTGTATACATTTTGAATGGTTATGAAGAGAATGTTTACTAAAATACATTTCATTTTCAAAATTTAACAGAATCTACACATTAAACTTGATTTTATTATGAATGCATGTTTTCAAACTGATGACAGTTCAGATTCAGGCTCTGCTAATAACATGAAGCAATGGAGTGTATGTATATATATATATATATATATATATATATATATATATATATATATATATATATGTATATATGTATATAATAAACATAGTAAACATAATTGTTTTATTTCAAGTTTTATAAAATACGCAGGTGTTTCATCAAACCAATTACAGTTATTACACAAAACAATTTGCCAAGTTATGTACTACATTTGACACACTTCCTCGATATTTTCAGTGAAAAATACGAAGTATAAATTATATTCAATATCTTTGGTATGTATAAATAGAGGGTGACAATGTATTGTAATAGAATAGTATTAAGAGAATATAGATAGATGGTCAATGAGAGAAGTGATGATGGTCATGTCCCCTTTACATACATAATTGGGTAGACAAACACACGCACTCACGACTCCATACTTATACACATACTAAAGTAGGAGGAGGAAAATGAAATAACTCTGAAGTGAAGTAGGCTCAATGATAATAACAATTAGAAAATGAAACAGGATGGTCACTATAGCAGTTTTATGTTATCAGGCTCAAATATCTTCACCTTAAGCAACCATTGTATATATATCATTGAACATCTACTCTTTACATCTTCATATTACTTCACACTTTGTCTCCCTCTAATATGTCATACCAATGATATTAAACATAGTTTGCATTGCTGAAATAAAAATGAGGGCATACATCTCTGTATTTTCCACTAAGAATGCAGAGGAAGTCCGTTGGTTGCATTATGCAACATTGCTAATCGCCATGTGTCATATTGACAATCAGTTTACTGAAACAAGTTTATGCTTTATTATGTTCAAAATACTAATTATGTTTTCTGTGTATATTATTACTATAACGTGGCTCAAATTCTACAAGCTGGCCTATGATGGACTTTACCTAACTGCACTAAATACAAGAATGGAGTGAGGAATTTTCTACTGAATCCAAGACTTTGGCTACATGTCACATCTTCCAGCATACTTTTATATCATATATCATCATAATAATAATATCCTAACCACCACTATCCTAGTAACGCTTATATCCCTGTTTTGTCACCAGTCAATTCCAAACTGACATTATTATTGCAACTGAACTACAACTTCAACCACTCCCTCGACCACCACCACCACCACCACTATCAGTACTACTACTATCTCAACTACCATTATCACAACCACTACCAGTACTACTAATGCTACTATCTCAACCATCACCATTATAAAACAACCACCACAACTACTGTCATTTCTAGTAATACTACTACTGTTACTTCAATTACCACTTTCATTGCTGCTACTGCTACTACTACCACATTAACTCGTTCTTCTACAATAATAATAACTATTACCACCACATCTAACAACCACACAGCTACTAAAGCCCCCTCTTCTCACTGTCACCATCACACACACACTACCGTTCTTGCATCCCTCCCCTAGAATTTGCTATGTGCTGGAATGAAAACTAAAGAGCACATGTATACCTGTACCCCTATCTTTCCCTCCCTCTAAGCAGAGAGAGACAGAGAGACAGAGGGAGTGAGAGGTTCCATATATGTACATATATATGTGTATGTGTGTGTGGTGTGTGTCAGTGTGCGGGAATGATCTTTCGCTCTGTACATTTGCCATAAGGAGGAGGCAGGAACTGTTACTTCTTGGCTGAAAGAAACTTCTTCAATGAAAGGTTTGTTCATTTAGCCTGGACTTCTTATTTCTGTCATCACTTGAAATAATTTCTTCTCATCCTATTCAAAATACTTCTATGCATACATTTGTATGTGTGTGTGTATAAATATATGTGTGTGTGTATAAATATGTGTGTGTGTGTGTATCTATATGTATATGTACATGCAAGTAAATGCATTTATGCATGTGTGCGTGCATGCATGCATGGAAGAGAGAGATACAAGGACATGCATGAAGGTTCTGATGGAGATTGAACATGATACCTGCAGCTGGATACCTGCAGCAACTGATGAGAGAGACCAGCGGAAGCGATCAGTTCCCTTCTGATTCTATACCTCAAAATATTTCATACCTTGACAATTATCGATGAACTGTTTACAATGTTGATGCTGCTGCTGATGATGATAAGGACAAACATTTATGTGTGTGTGTGTTTGTGTGTATGAGACAGAGCAATAAAAGAAATTCTATATAATTATGTGTGTACATAGCTATATATACAGCTTTACAGGTATCTTTAATTATATAGCCAAGGTGTCTGCAAATAAAAAAATTTAAAAATGTAAACTGCAGAATTTATCACTGGTATGTAGTATATAGATATGTACATATATGTGTGTGTGTGTGTGTGTATGTATGTATACACACACACACACACACACACACACACACACACACACACACACACACACGGTGGTGCTCCTGCATGACGGCAGCTGCAGGCTGTAAAAGATAAAAGAAATAGTGTGTGTGTGTGTATGTATGTGTATGTATATATATATATATATATATATATATATATATATATATATATACATATATATATATATATATATATATATATATATATATATATATATATATATAAACATAATTAAGGGATTAATTAATGGTGCTTACATACCGAAGGACTTGGTAAAAATTATTAATTGTTGATTTATTAATAAATTAATAAATTGATAAATCTTTACCCTTTTAATTTGTATATATATATATATATATATATACATACACACACAGACACATACATATATACACCTATGTGTGTGTGTATGTATGTATGTATATTCCCACAAAAACATAAGCATAATCTGCAAAAACATATACTGTCAGATATTAATATAATTTCAGTCTACAAGAGCTGTGTATCTGTGGTTACATGTTTACTTCTGCATGTATATATGTGCTTATTTGTCTCTGTAATTGTGTGTTTGTGTCTACTTATGTATGCTTACATTTCTAATCATAAATGTGTGTATGTAAAAAGAGAAGGAGTAATTTAAATGGCTATGTGATACAACTATTAATTGACCAACTTGTGGTGATTCTTCTTCATCCTGTATATGTTTTCATTTCTAATCCAATTGTAGTCGCTTTATCTTTTGTTTTATTGAATTCTATAAAATATCAATCATACACAGAGGTGAAACATAATATCTAAGAAAATATCTTGTGACAATTAGTTATGCCACTTTATGTTCTCAGTTTTAATTTTCCAAGGAAGATTTTTGCCTCCATCCTTCTTAGATCAGTGAAATAGACCAGCTGCTACTTGCCCGCATGGTCAGCCAGGATCCAACAGTTTAATGGCCAAAGATATTTCAGCTATTGTGCTGGAAACCCAGCTCTACTATTAACCTTTTTTAATTGGTATAATTTGAGGGAGCTTTGGTTGCTATTTCCAGAAGACCTAACAGCCACAGAGACACTTCTTTGTAATCTCAGGAAGTACTTTGATATCATCTATAAAACCTTCTCGACCACTCCTCTCCCAAACTGTCAGATCTTTTGTCAATACTAAAAATCAATAGCTTTAGAACAGTTCAATATATTCTGTTATTGTAGTCTATAAAAGGAATTTAACACTTTTGTAAAACAGTATATAACAATGTACTATGGTAACTAAACCCGCCTCCATATAAACACACACACACGCATGTGTGTGTGTGTATATATATATATATATATATTTATACACACACATATATATACTTATACACCCATGTGCACACACATACACATATATCTATATATATATAGTTATAGATATACACATATAATAAAATGATAATATATACCACTGTTTATCTCATTAGAGATACTACTGTATTAATTCATTCTCTCTTTCTCCCCTAAATGTGAGTAGCCATGTAGCTTTTCTACAACAAGATCCTGTTCTATCCAACCCCTTTCTTTCATACCCAAACCCCCATCTGGCGTAAAGATACCCCATCTCACTTCCTACTCCACAGGTTTTGTAGATGTGTGAGCGACTTGGTCACCTCAGTGGCATAAAACAATTTACGCAGTTCACATTGTAAATTGGTTGACATTAAGAAGGGCATCCAGTTGTAGAATCTATACCAAAGCAAACACTGGACTGCAATGCAGTCCTTAGACCCATTGGGTTCTGTCAAACTCATACCAACATGGACATTAAATGATGATGATGATGATATATTTATATCAATCTATCTATCTTACAATAGATAGATAGATAGATAGATAGATAGATAGATATAAGTGTATACACACAAACATGATATGTAAATATGTATGTGTGTATACATAGGCGTTAGGAAGGGCATCCAGCTGTAGAAACTCTGCCAAATTTAGATTGGAGCCTGGTGTTGCCATCCGGTTTCACCAGTCCTCAGTCAAATCGTCCAACCCATGCTAGCATGGAAAGCGGACGTTAAACGATGATGATGATGATGATGATGATGTGTATATATATATACATGCATATACTTATAAATACAAGTGCCTAAGTAATGGAAAGGAGTTTTAAGTATTAATAAGAGGATGACATTTGAGATTTGAGTGTTAATAATAAGATGACTCATCTCCACACGTTTTACATGGGCAAAAAATGCATCCACACCTTTATATGTATGAACTCAGAATGAAAGATTTATAGATGAGAATATTTGGGTCTCTATTGATCAGTTCAAGTCATGTGGATACTTTAGCTGGGATTCAACAGTGATTCTTTCAATGTGTGCTATACATTGTTGTACAGACCAGATGTTGGCATCAGTTAGTCTGCATTCTGTTGGGGTTAGCATTTCAGTAAGGATGGGTATGTGGTCCCTAATACAACATTTTGGGGAGGAAGAGTATTTGATTTAATCAATCCATTACATGACTGTTATTTTATGTTATTTATCTTAGAAAAAATATCAGCCTATGTTGGATTTGAACTCAAACTGTAAAAGGTTCTGACTAAATTACTACAAATTGCTTTAGCTGTTGCTTTCTTGGTTCTTCTTCTTCACGGATTACGAGGCCACATCCTACAGTAGTTTAACTAATCTTCACACTGTCATTTTAATATACTTATAGGAAATTTTCTCCAGAATTTGTGCCCATATTTACCAAATTCATTATAATTTCTCTCCCCCCCCCCCATCTTCCCACACTCTAAACAGACCTTGTCCCAAACTATGGAAATTCACTCTGACATTATATGTTCCATCCCTCACAGTGTCAACCTTTATGACCCTGCCAATTATGACTTATCACCTCCAAAGCTCAAAGACGGTGGAAATATTTACTCATAATCACCTTCTTTATCGCTTTCAGTCTCTCCCCCTCTCTCTTTCTATCCATTATTTCCCCCCCCCCCCCTCTCTCTCTCTATGACAGCCAGAATCACAACAAACAGAGAGTCATTTGGTCTTAAAAACTTTGGTGACAGCAATAGTGTCTCTGACTTCCACCATATCTGATATGAAAACTCCATGACTCAGTTTCTCGTCCTTGCTAGTCAGCTGTCTCTCATTTCATTTGATCAACGACTTCCTGACAAGAATTCAATTCCAGTTAGGACCAAAGTATTCTCCATCATTCATATTCTAGGAACTGTGGTGTACACCAAGGCTTCATTATCTATTTCACACACTTCCTTCCATTTGTTAACAATTTACCATATTTTAACGTATATAAGGAACCCTTTTTTGTCAAAAATTAGGTTAAAAAAATATGGGAGTTTCTTATACATGGATAGTATTATATCCATTACAAAACCTTTTCTCCAAATTTTAAGCCCCCAAAATTAGGGGGTTCCTTATACACATTAAAATACAGAACATACTGTCATTGCTAACACTCACACACACACACACACACACACACGTGGCCAACCCAGCAAATGACTGCACTGAAACCCATAGGATTTATTAACAGCAAGTTACAGCCTACACAGATCGGAATTGGGCCCCTAGATCTATGAAACCCCCAGACAACTGCCCAGTGTGCTCATGCCTTCAGACAACACTACGCACGCACACACACACACACACACACACACACACACACACACACATACACATGTGCGAGTGCACACATGTACACACACACTCAACTATGTACCTCATACAACTCTTCATTTATCCTTACCTTTCAGCATGTAGGTACCATCCACATCCATCACATTAGACACGACCAGAGATCTTGAAAACAGTTTTAAATTAGTGTTCTGAGAGTCTTGTCACCTTTAATAACAAGACACAAAACACACACATTTCCCTTAAATAATCAAGCACTGACTCCTTCCTATTGTTTTGTTTTTTTTTTTCCAACTGTACAAAGACACAATCACCAAATATATTTAAAAAACTATTTTTCCGCAGCACACATCATTCATATGAGCAACATGAATCACACATTTGAAATATTGTATCCGTCTGTATCTGGGACAATGCTACTGTTACATATAAAGACCCCTTTCCATCATGAAGGACCATGGGATTGCACCTAGAAACTTACCCTCTGAGGTACAAGTCTGGCTAGGGGTTTTTTTTTTGGTTTTCTTTTTTCTTTTCTTTTTTTTATGGAAAACTGGCAGTCACCCATGCATACCAGCTTCCCCTCTCCATACCATTGATGTTATCCAAGGGAAAGGCAAAGGCCAATACAACTTCGCACCAGTGCTGTCGCAACTCATTTCTACGTCAGCCTGGAAAAGTTCGGAATTAACTTTTTAGCATTTAGATTAATCTGTCAAATATAATGCTTCATTAGTCACATGGTTTTGAATTAACCATGCATTATCTTGTAGCTTCAAGATTTCAGTGATATGATTGTATCATTTTTTCTAATGACATTGTAGGGTAGAATTGAAAGGCCTGATTTGGCTCTTTGAACATAATAAAGGTAGAATATTTGGGGAAGTTATGGCCAGATTAAATACTAAAGGGTTAAAAAATTAAACCCATCAATCTCCTTAGTGTATGGAGAGCTACAAAAGTAATGGGTCCTGCACCTCGTTCTCTTGCTAATTCATGAAAAAATCGCTGTGAAAATAAATAGTTTATCTGTGGAAGTGTGACAACATATCCAGTGGGTGATTCATCTCACATCCATTGAAGATAAGAGTTAAGAGTCAACCACTAATTTTATGGTAGTGTGTCTTGAAGAGACATCATTTTATACCATTTCTTATTTATTACAGCTGGAACAGACAGCTTTTCATCACTTGAAACTGTCAAAGGTGTTTTTCTTGTAACAAAACTGGTAAAATACACACATTTACTCGCGTTCTACCCCATGCTCTGTCTAGTTATAGACATCTGATTCTCCTTCTCTGTATATTCTCTCTTTCTCTCAGACCGAAATTTTAAGATGTGAAGAAGTAAAAACAGTTGTTGGTAAAAAGCTACAAAATAAGAAATTGAGTAGATGATGTCTGTTACTGGGTAGATGGGGGTCTGAAAACCCTTTAACAAAATATATTAAGTAACAGAAAAAGTAATTTACACAAAGTGAGAAAATCAGTTGAAAAAGAAAATCTTGAACAAAATAGTTGATGTATATCATTGATGTTGTGTATATGCTTGTAAATACATACATACGTGGTACACATAAACACACATGCAAACTTTATACATGCTATATATATATATATATATATATATATATTTACATGTACATACACACATACACTCAAACATATGCATACATACACACAGCAGTTAAACCCATGCCATCATGGAAAGCCAGTATAAGAGGAGGAGGTGGAGGACATATGTATATATAGATGGATGTAATACCTTATAAGAGCATTCTGTTTATCAAACATACATCAGTTAGGGCCGTATAATATAGTGAATTGAAAAACTTCTCTAACTGAAATTATTCACAAATTAGCAGGAATTCCTTCCAGAAATCTTTAAAAATCTAAAAACAACAAGCAAGAGAGATAAGATAAGTTGACTGGAATATTTGGACAATAGAGATGATTGAAGTAGATCTGTTTCAAACAAACTGGTGAGGAAACAAACATATATTTGCATCTTTGCAGTTAAAGACCACGACTATTTCAGTTTCTGTTGTGTATATTGTCCGAAATATTGGTTTAACTTGTCTTACTGGAAATGTTAGTTGGGTGAGTTTTTTTTTTTTAAACTTAAACACTGCTAGTGGGAGCTTTTACTTCTTTATTGCTTAGATAATAGTTGTTTTAATTTGCTACATTGCAGATCCTACAACATATGTATATTATATATGTATATTCTTTTTTTCTTTTATCCTTTTACTTGTTTCAGTCATTTGACTGCGGCCATGCTGGAGCACTGCCTTTAGTCGAACAAATCGACACCAGGACTTATTCTTTGCTAGCCTAGTACTTATTCTATCGGTCTTGTTTGCAGAACCACTAAGTTACGGGGATGTAAACACACCAGCATCAGTTGTCATCAGTTGTCATATATAGCTGGGCTTTTTTCAGTTTCCATCTACCAAATCCACTCACAAGGCTTTGGTTGGCCCGAGGCTATAGTAAAAAACAATTGCCCAAGGTGCCACACAATGGGACTGAACCCAGAACCATGTAGTTAGTAAGCAGGCTACTTACCACACAGTAAATTTAAAAGAAGTCGTGTCCAGCCACTTAGAATAAAGTACTCAGAGATAAGTATGAGAGTGAGTAAAAAATTTAATCCATGATCATTATTATAACAAAATGTATTTATATATATACATATATATATATATATATATATATATATATATATATATATATATATATATATATATATATATATATGAGAAGGAAATTTGCTAAGCTGGTGGTGCTATACTAAAGCAAAGGGTAGTAAGCAAATTGTGATCCCATTGAGATGGATGTAAGGCAGTGGTTCCCAAAGTGGGCAGTATTTCCCTCTGGGGACGGTGGGAAGATCCAGGACAGTGTGTTGAAAATAAGTGGGGTGATAATGGGGCCAAAATAGGGCAATGGATGTAAAAACAACAAAATAATGAGTTAATTAGGTTAAGTTTTATTTGAAAAACAGTTGTTTTGAATTTGCTGCAGAAAGTATTCTATGTTTGTGGTGGTGAGAGTAAGGTGGGGCGAGCACTAGAAGTGTGGCTTGGGTGCCAAGGGGTGGCAGCCTGAAAGAGTTTGGGAACTACTGATGTAAAGGATTTGCAAGCTAGTCCCCTGCAGAGCTTAGAACAGGCTTAGCATCATACAGACCAGTGAATGGAAACACATTAAATTGGCTGTAGAAGCAGTGGAGGTTGCCTGAAAGTGGCTGTTGATCGAGGGTGGGGGGGTTGTGGAAGGGGTAGTGCAATCTGGAATAGTACTAACTGGACACAAATTGGGGCTTGATCAACTATGCCTGGGTCACCTGCCTAAACAAAAACACCCTACCTCCCCGCAAAAAAACCCCACAAACACCCTAATGACTCCATGAAACATCACTGATGATGTATCTCCCTACCATGTGGTCTTGGGTTCAATCCCTCTCCTTTACTTGTTTCAGTCATTTGACTGTGGCCATGCTGGAACACCGCCTTTAGTCGAAGAAATCGACCCCAGGACTTATTTTTTTGTAAGCCTAGTACTGATTCTATCGTTCTCTTTTGCCGAACCGCTAAGTTTCGGGGACGTAAACACACCAGCATCGGTTGTCAAGCGATGTTGGGGGGACAAACATAGACACACACACACACACACACACACACATATATACTGCCCTAACTCTTCGAAACGCCAGTGTTATAATGTTACACTGGTATTGGCCATCTTTCAACATCGTTTGCCACATCTCGCTTTCAGACAGGTTAATGTCATCAGGTCTCACTCATGTATCTGCACATGAGGGTGGGATGGGATTAAACTCAGCAACCAGGGTTCAGTCTTATGCACTTACCACCTGACCAGCTAATTAAGGACCTTATTTGTGTGAAACCTGAGGAATATGAGTGTTGAATCATGCATGAAATAATGGGGTATATATTCAAATCCCAGTTTGAACATGTAGTTGTTTAGCCCCAGATCAGACACGACCAAGACCACTTATGAGCAAATGCACTCCAGCCATAATCATCCTGACTTTGTGTGTTTCTATGACTACATTATCCAATGTGTACTTCATTTCTTAAGACATCACAGTGTAATTTGAGTGACTTTGGCTGCTGTTTCTTGCAGCTTGAATGAATGACCAGAGATATGTGGTAGAATCGATAGATAAAATATAATCAGTAAGGTCCAAAATCAATACTAATGATGATTCATGGCAATATGATATTATTTCTACATTAGGGATCAATGCCAGCAAGGCCCGACAGATGTATTTGATTTCACTGAAATATGTAAATCTTGATATTTGCAGACATATACAACCCACCTGGCACAGATAAAAATGGGTATAAATATTTATATTGATATAAAAGTTATAGAACACCTTGAGAAAGGTTTTAAAATAGTGTGTGTGTATGTGTGTGTTTAGCTTATATAAACTTAGTTATCAGCCAGTTCTGGTTCAGCCAATGTCTACTTTAATAACACCACCTGGAATTCCAGTGGCCTTATATATATGAAGATATGAAACGTGTGTATGTATGTATGTATAATTATCTTATCTTTCACTTGTTCCAGTCATTAGGCTATGGTCAAGCTGGAGCACTGCCCTTGAAAGGTTTAGTCAAATAAATCAACCCCAGTGCTTTTTTAAAAAAGTTTGGCACTTATCCTATCAATCACTTTTTGCCAGATTACTAAGTTACAGGGTTGTAAACAGACCAACAACAGTCGTCAAGTGGTGTGGTAGGGGACAAACACAAACATGCATATATATATATATGTATGTGTATATATATATATATATATATATATATATATAAACACATACACACACACACATCATGGTTTCTCTGTTTCCAGTTATCAAATCCATTCACAAAGCTTTAGTTAGCCTGGGGCTATAGTAGAAGACACTTGCTCAAGGTGCCATGCAGTGGGACTGAGGGACTGAACCCACATCTATATGGTTTGAAAGCAAACTTGTTACCACATACCTACAACTGCACCTATGTATGAGTATATTGAATTATTTTCTTCAAACCTAAAGCACAGAATATTTTTGAATGAAATGATAGACACAGACACATACATAAATAGTTTTGCAATCTTAGATTTCTTTGTCTTTTTTTTTTTTTTTTGGCTATTTTTTTGACAACTCTGTAAAAGATACATTGTAATTCTGACCAAACTGTATGTCCACAAGATGGACTTTGATTGAGAAATTGTCTGTTTACTGTTCTAATTTCTCTGAGATATCTTTAGATAACAGCTAGCTTTATTTCCTTCCCCTCACTCCCCACCCCACTATCTCTTCCTCTCTCTCTCTCTCTCTCTCTCTCCCTCTCTCTCTCTCATTCCCCTCTACCCACAGATGTGAATCTATTCCACAGTCGTTCTCTAATTCTAGTTTAATTAATCAACAATGTCAGCTCTGTGCCTCCCTTCAAATCATCTTTATGGCAACTTGCTTTGTGGAGAGAGCTTTCATTTCATTCTTACTTTCATACACTACTTGCCTTATTTTCACATTCATCATCACCATCTTCATCATCATCACCAGTACCACCACCATACTAAACCATCACACTTGTTCTTTCATACTGAGTTGAAATGGTCTCATCCCAACCCATCTCTAACTTTATAATGGGCACTGCCATTCACTTTCTCACGTTGCTTTTCCATAGACACACAACTGACACTCTTCAAATTCCTTGTATTTTTCTTCATCATCTTTACGTGTGTGTGTGTGTACACGTACACGCGTGTGTAATATACAAGGGATACGGAAAAGTTCCTGTCTTTGGGTAAAAGAAAATACAGGAGTGATCAGATAATTAGGATTCTATTATTTTGTATTCAACATATTCCCCTCCCACATTCACACGCTTATTGCAGTGGTTCTTCAGTTTTTTTAAAGTCCTGTAAAAGAACTTGGAAGGTTGGGCCTCCAACCAGGCTTTTTGCAATACCCTTTAAGCTAGGAACTTTCAGCACCCCCTCATATATATATATATACAGGGTGGCCCAAAAGTAGGTTTTTCTGTTATTCAACTATCTCTTTCGCATTCATATATTAACAGTTTAGATCTTAATTATAAAAAAATATGAAGCCATTATTCTATGCAAATTTAGTTAATTGTAAGATAGAAACTTAAATGTAATAAAATGTTTTAAAAGAAATTTAAAGTGCCTACGTGATAACTGTAAACCTACTTTTGGGCCACCCTGTATATATATATATATCATCATCATCATCATCATCGTTTAACGTCCGCTTTCCATGCTAGCATGGGTTGGACGATTTGACTGAGGACTGGTGAAACCGGATGGCAACACCAGGCTCCAGTCTGATTTGGCAGAGTTTCTACAGCTGGATGCCCTTCCTAACGCCAACCACTCAGAGAGTGTAGTGGGTGCTTTTACGTGTCACCCGCACGAAAACGGCCACGCTCGAAATGGTGTCTTTTATGTGCCACCCGCACAAGCCAGTCCAGGGGCACTGGCAACGATCTCGCTCGAAAATCCTACAGGAGCCAGTCAGGCGGTACTGGCAACGGCCACGCTCAAAATGGTGCATCTCATGTGCCACCCGCACAAGAACCAGTCCAGGGGCACTGGCAACGATCTTACTTGGCTTGCCGGGTCTTCTCACGCACAGCCCATTTCCAAAGGTCTCGGTCCGTAGTCATCGCCTCGGTGAGGCCCAATGTACGAAGGTCTTGCCTCACCACCTCAGCCCAGGTCTTCCTGGGCCTACCTCTTCCACGGGTTCCCTCAACTGTTAGGGTGTGGCACTTTTTCACGCAGCTATCCTCCTCCATTCTCACCACATGTCCATACCAGCGCAATCGTCTCTCTTGCACGCCACAACTGATGCTTCTAATGTTCAGCTTTTCTCTCAAGATACTTACACTCTGACGGGTATTCACATTGACATTACACATCCAACGGAGCATACTGGCTTCATTCCTTGCGAGCTTACGTATGTCCTCAGCAGTTACAGCCCATGTTTCACTGCCATGTAGCATGGTTGTTCGTACGCATGCGTCATACAGTCTGCCTTTTACTCTGAGTGAGAGTCCCTTTGTCGCCAGCAGGGGTAAGAGCTCTCTAAACTTTGCCCAGGCTATTCTTATTCTAGCAGCTACACTTTCAGCGCACCCACCCCCACTACTAACTTGGTCGCCCAGATAGCGGAAGCTATCGACTACCTCTAGTTTTTCACCCTGGAATGAGATAGAAGTTGTTTCCTGTTTGTTTGCAGTCTTTATTGCACCTGAACATCTGCCACAAACAAAAACTAACTTGCTAGTTAACCTGCCTTTGATGTTGCTGCACCTCTTATGTGTCCATAGCTTGCACCGGGTACATCTTATAGAGTTACTACCTACTCCTTTTCTACATACTGAGCAGGGCCATCTACCTGAAGGGGTTTGTGTTTTATCTACCTTCCTACTTATTAGGATTTTGGTTTTAGCTAGGTTGACTCTAAGGCCCTTCAATTCTAGACCTTGCTTCCACACCTGAAACTTCTCCTCTAGTTCTGATAGTGACTCCGCAATTAGGGCAAGGTCATCAGCATAGAGGAGCTCCCAGGGGCAACCTGTCTTGAACTCCTCTGTGATTGCCTGGAGGACTATGGTAAATAATAGGGGGCTGAGGACGGAACCTTGGTGGACCCCTACCTCTACCCGGAATTCATTGCTGTACTCATTTCCAACCCTCACCTTACTGGCCGCATCTCTGTACATGGCTCGCACAGCTCTCACTAGCCATTCTTCTATCCCAAGTTTCCTCATTGACCACCAGATAAGGGATCGGGGGACCCTGTCAAAGGCTTTCTCCATGTCAATGAAAGCCAGGTACAGAGGTTTATCCTTGGCTAGGTATTTCTCTTGCAACTGTCTCACTAGAAATAAGGCATCAGTAGTGCTTTTACCTGGCACGAACCCAAACTGCATCTCATCTAAATTGATTCGCTCCCTAATTAGTTGGGCTATGACCCTCTCTGTAACTTTCATAACCTGATCTAACAGCTTGATGCCTCTGTAATTATTTGTATCTAAAGCGTCCCCTTTACCTTTGTAGCAGTTGACTATGATGCTGCTACACCAGTCATAGGGTATGACTCCTTCGTGTATCACCTGGTTCGTAATACGGGTGACTAGGCTATAGCCAACACTGCCAGATATTTTGAGCATCTCTGCAGTGATTCCTGATGGGCCGGGGGCTTTCCCGGTCTTCATACTCTTAATTGCTTTATCTACCCTGGTACTATCAACTCGGATAGCTGGTCCCTCTATTGGGTCGACATAAGGCAGGCTCTCTTTCTCCCATTCATTCTCTTTATTAAGCAATCTATCGTAGTGGCATCTCCAGACCTCTTTCTTTGCATCCTCATTTAATGCAAGCGTACCATCATCCATGCGAACACATTTCTCTCCTACAACATCACTATTCTCTCTCCTACACTGTCTTGCAACCCGAAATACCTCGAGTCTTTGGTCCTCACGGCGCAGAACATTGGCAAATCTTTCCTTATCTGCTTCCCCTCTGGCTAAATAAACCTGTCGCCTAGCCTCCCTTCTGGCACATTGGTACAATTCCCTGCTACCACCGTTCTTCCAGTCCTTCCAAGCTTGTTTCTTTTGTCTAATAGCCCTGTCTACCTCCTTGTTCCACCACCACGTTACTCTGGGTTGGGAGGGGACCTTACACCACCCACAAATCTGGTCGGTGGCTTTCAACAGGTTGTCCCGCAGAAATCTCCAATTGTCTTCCACGTTGTATGATGCTATATCCCCTTCTATTTCGTTAAATGCTTCAAGTAACTTGTCTCTAAGTCTCTGTCCGTTTGCAGGGTCTTTAAGCTTCCACACCCTTCTTCTCCAAGCCTGTCTAATTCTGGGCACCCATTTTGCCTTGATCCCAAAGTCGCTAACTACTAATCTATGTTGTGGGGTACATTCTTCGCCAGGGTAGGTTTTGGCATTTATAAGCCGCCCTCTTTCCCTATTTCTGGCGAGGATGTAGTCGATTTGGCTAGAGTGTCTGCCGGAGCGGTAGGTGACTAGGTGACTGGCAGGTTTCCTGAAGTTGGTATTGCAGACCATAAGATTGGTTGCATCACAGAACTCCAGCAGTCTGGTTCCCTCCTCGTTGCGGGAACCGAAGCCATAGCCTCCATGTATGCCATGGAAGCCCCCAGCACAACGTCCGACATATATATATATATATATATATATATACATATTACATACAGGGCAGACACGGCTGCATGGTAAGAAGTTTGCTTCTCCAACACACGGTTTGGGGTTTAGTCCTACTGCTTGACACATTGGTATTATGGCTAAGGATAGACCTGAGATGAACGAAGTCTTGGAAGTGAATTTGCTTGAAGGAAAATAAAAGAAGACTATCGTATATATATGTGTGTGTGTGTGTGCATGTGTGTTACTGTCTCCTTGTTTTATCATTGTGGGATAGTTGTAAATGAATGCCACTGTCATACAAGCAGTGTTCCTCACTTCCAATTTTCTGTGAAAATATCTGGTGATGAGGAAGTATTAGCTTGCTAGAAAACCAGTTAAGGTTAGCAACAGGAAAGGCATCCAGAAAGGATTAATGACATGGCCTAACAAGGCTCAACATATTGCACTCTCTCCACTCTCTAGTCTATATATTTTTGACTCCTCAATTCTAGCAGTGATCACAGTTGAGATAGACAAGATGGACTCGTTGAGTTGTTCCAGTGCCCTTATTGTTGACAATGGTTTTCATCTCATTACAGTGTTTGAGGCCAATGGGGTTATTGATGTTGCTACATTACTGTGTAAATATGCATTCCTTTTGTTTGTCTGATATATGGGAGCGAGAGTACTTTTAGGATGTTGTAGGAGTGTTCTGCCTGAGGTTCTTGTATAAGTGTCTGAGTGTTTTCAGGTGATTTTTTTTCCTGTAGTGGCAGAGATAGTGACAGCTGAAGGTTGTTGCAACAACAAACTGTGCTCCTTGCATGTCCAGGTGGTCTTTCATTTTTAATATTTTTTGTGTGTGTTGTACACAGGACATATCAGTGAATCTGTCCTATGTACAATCTACACTGCATAGTACAGCCCTCTGTTTTTTGCCGTTTATTGTGATTTACTGTTGAGAGATCAAGAGGCTAAGTAAGACTGGCATATTCCACGATGGATCTAAATAAATTATTTGTATCACATACATTTGTTGCGAGTATTATGGCGTAGGGGTGGCTGTGTGGTAATTAGCTTGCTTACCAACCGCATGGTTCCGGGTTCAGTCCCACTACATGGAAAATTTGGGCAAGTGTCTTCTACTATAGCCTCGGGCTGACCTTGTGAGTAGATTTGGTAGACAGAAACTGAAAGAAGCCCATCGTATATATGTGTGTGTATATATATATATATATATATATATGTATGTATGTTTGTGTGTCTGTGTTTGTCCCCCCCCCCCCAACATCACTTGACAGCCGATGCTGGTGTGTTTACATCCCCGTATAAGAATAAGTCCTGGGGTCGATTTGCTCGACTAAAGGCGGTGCTACAGCATGGCCACAGTCAAATGACTGAAACAAGTAGTAGAGTAAAGTGTTGCATGCAACTCTTAGTAGTTTAGTGTTCTCTTTGTGTGGTCTGTGTATGTTGTTGAATGTAAAGGTTGGTTATATTTGTTGTTATTGGTAAGAGAGGCAACAGTAGATTTGGTAGGTATTATTTTAAGGATGTTGCGGTGAAGCCAGGTTTTTAGGTGAACAATGGGTTTTAAGGAAGTATCTTCAGAATAGTAGGACGTGAATGTGATACCATCTGTGTATTAGGTCATGTTTATGCTTTATGGAGGTGTGAAAAAGTCAGGTAGGTATAAAAGACTAGGTGAGAGGATGGATCTTTGCAGTACTCTACCTGGGAAATTACAGATTTTGGAAAGTGTTCTTTGTGTGCTACAGATGCTTAGTAACTTGTGGTGTTTGGTATTTTTTATATCGGTCAATTGCAAGGAATAGAATTAACAGCTTTGCTGATGTCAATGATAGCTAGAAAGGTGCACATGCAAAGATTTTTTGATGTTGGAGTCATCATGTATTTTCTGTGTTTGTGAGTTGTATGGTGGCCAAGAATACGATCTGAGTTCATGTGATTTGGAGAATAAGATATGCACATTAATGATGTCAAGAATTAATCCTTCTTGAATTGAAGGTGTACTTTGGGAGGTGATGCTGCAGTATGATGGGACTTTGGGGATTCTGTTGGATTCCAAATTTTTGGAATTTCACAGTGTCAGCATGACAAGTGATAGACATTGGTGAGTTTAGTGATTTCTTCAGGATCATGACATTTTAGATGTTTGGGGTTTTGTGTGGCCCTGAATCTTTTGAGTTTTTAGATTTCCCTATTGCTATTGGTGTGTCTGAGATAGTGTATAGGCAGTGATGGTAGTAGAGTGGTATTGGTGGTTGCAGTAATAATAGCAGTAGTGGTAACAGTAGTAGCAGTAGTGGTAACAGTAGTAGCAGTAGCGGCGGCGGTGGTGGTTTTAAAACCAGATTACATTTGACACTCCACCCACTGTGATTGTGACTGTAAGCAGTCGCAGTTTAACCCCAGGCCAACTCTGATCCCATAGTTCTATGATCAACAACATTCTTGCTGTGACCATTCCATTGTTTTGTTTCAACCATAATATGTCAAGATATCAAAGTATCAATAGTATCAAAGCCTATCTTGGTTTTTTCAGCCAGTGTTTGTAATCTGTTTGTCTTCTACACTCTACCTGCCCACCCAGGGACTAGCTGCATCCCACACCATCACCAACACTACCACCAATGTCCATATAAGAACATGTAAAGACTAACTAGTAAAAGTTCCCTTTAGTGGGACCATTCTCTCTCTCACTCTCTTTCTATCTCTCTCTCTCTCTCTCTCTCTCTCTCTCTCTCTCTCTCTCTCTCTCTCTCTCTCTCTCTGTACCTCCCAACCTTAAATGCTAGAAATTTGAACCCCTTTTTAGGAATTCTACCCCTCAAAACCACTTACCACCACCATCATTATCATCATCACCATCCTTGTTATCAGGCTTCTGACAAGACCCAGTGGAATGTTAGTTATTTCTCTGTCTTAAGAAAGCAATGTTTTCTGAAGATAAGCAAGGGACTGTTTTTAACTTCTTCCATAGACATCAACTGATTCCAACTTGTTTTAATATATATATATGTGTGTGTGTGTGTGTGTGTATATGTGTGTGTGTGTATACATACATACACATAGACAGACAGACAGGCAGACAGATAGATAGATAAATAGATAGACTCATATTGAGTTCAATTTATACTGCTTGTTCTACCAGACCATACACACACACACACATAGGTTTCACATTTGTAAATGTGTGTGTATAGCATAAAGTAAGAAGTGTGAGAGGTGAAGAGAGATGTATCTATCCATATGACTTCCATATGATTACAGCCAGCCAATTCCAGATGAGGAGCTTACTGTGATAGCCACATGATTCACTGGACCCATATTTTATACTAACGTTATACATACACACACACACACACACACACACACACACACACACACACACACACAGACAGACATTCTGGAATATGTTTTTCTACATACTTACATATTCATATATACATAGTGACAAATATAATAATAATAATAATAATAATAATAATAATAATAATAATAATAATAAATGCCCTGATGCAGTACCAGGCAGTGGCTCTCATGGCTTCTGATCTTAATTGATTGGAAGTGTTATCATGTACATTGTTTTGTCTTGGTATAAAAGATGGGCTATAGCAAATATTCTGCTTAATACCACAGGTTTGCTTGTCAGTTATTTGACCTTAACCAGTTGAGCATGTCCCTTGGTGGCTGACGATATGTGCATCTCTGATCACAAGCAGAAGTAGTGGGGAGCATCATAGTCATGTGTTGAGAGGAATTTTTTGGGGTTTGAATAATTGATTTTTGGAAACATGGGTGTTTTGCTCAACATCCTCAAACAACCCTTATTCCGGGACCTCTTGAGCGGGATGGGCTACTCAACCTGAAGAAAATTCTAAGTGGGCCCCACCTGCAAGGTCATGCACTGTTTATCTTGGAATGAGGTCACCATGTCATGCACATATGGTTGTGATGCATGTGCCTGGTGTACCCTTATCAGACAGGTAATCATGATAGGTATACTGGGCTTGGTATATTTTACCCCAGTGTCATTTTGATGGCATGCATTGCTCTCGCACATAATAATAATAATAATCCTTTCTACTAAAGGCAGAAGGCCTGAAATTTTGCGAGAGGAGACTAGTTGATTACATCAACCCCAGTGTTCAATTAGTAGTTATTTTATTAACTCTGAAAGGACGAAAGGCAAAGTCGATTTCAGTAGAATTTGAACTCAGAATGTGAAAACACACAAAATACTGCCAAGTATTTCACCTAGCATGTGAATGATTCTGCCAGCTCACCACCTTAATAATAATAATAATCTTTTCTACTATAGGCACAAGGCCCAAAATTTCTGGGTAGGTGGGGGCCAGTCGATTAGATCAACCCCAGTATGCAAATGGTACTTAATTTATTGACCCTGAAAGGAAGAAAGGCAGTGTCGACCGTGGCGGAATTTGAACTCAGAATGTAAAGACAAGCAAAATACCGCTAAGCATTTCGCCTGGCATGCTAACATTTCTGCCAGCTTGGTACCTTAGCCATCTTTAAATTGATGACTGATGTTATTGCTAACAAATGTTTAACCTGCTTCATCACATCAACTAGTTTCCTTCTTATCAGGTTTTCACTGTAACATTTTAACAACTGACTGTTGCTAAATAAACAGACAGAAGCTCCATATTTCAACTATGCTACTCTTTAAATTTACTTGAAGTCTTCCTTTTTATTTATCTTTCTAATAAACTCTACTAAGAGAGAGAGAGTGATGGACGTGTTATATTCTTTATCTTTTACTTGTTTCAGTCATTAGACTGCGGCCATGCTGGGGCACCGCCTTGAAAAACTTTTAGTTGAATGGATCAGCCCCAGTACTTGTTTTTGTTTGTTCTAAAACCTGGTACTTATTCTATTGGTGTTCATTTGCTGAACTACTAAGTTATGGGGATGTAAACACACCAACTCTAATTGTCAAGCAGGGGACAAAAACACATACACACACGACAGGCTTCTTTCAATTTCCAGCTAACTCCACTCACAAGGCTTTGGTCAACTTGAAGCTATAACAGATGACATTTGCCCAAGGTGTCATGCAGTGGTACTGAACCGGGAACGATATGGTTAGGAATAAAACTTCTTACCACACAGCCATGCCTGCACATAGACAGACAGACAAAGTTGTGAACCACCATTTTAATTTTCTTTTTTACTCTATTATTAAATCTAAAAGAGCACTACTACCACTACCATCATCATCATCATCTTTTTACATCCATCTTCCCTCAGTTCATCAAAGTAATATTACACATCTGTCATAATTCTATTTTGGGAGAGGTGGGCATTTCTGTTATCTAAATTTCTTCCTAAATGACAAGGAACCATTGATTCAGATCTTATTACCAATTCCAAAAGAAATATATTCTCCTTGATAGAGGCACCAATATATCACAGATTGTCTTCCTCATGCCAGAAATTAAACTAAATGACACATAAATCAATTCTGTAATGCTCCCACCACTGCCTCCAATGACTGGCACCACTCCCAGAACTATTGATCCCATGCCTGTTGACTGATTTGCTGTTAACTCACTTTATAAATTTAGGGACTATTAAAAAGAACTATTTCCGTTAAAATAATAATGGTTCCAAATTTTGGCAAAAGACCTGCAATTAAAGGGAGAGTGGGGTTAGTCAATTACATCGACCCCAGTGTTCAGCTGGTACTTATTTTATCAATCCTGAAAGGATGAAAGGCAAAGTCAACCTCAGTTGTATTTGAATACAGAATGTAAAGAGCTGGAAGAAGCATCACCATGCGTTTTATCCGCCACTGCCTAAGTCACTCTTTCTAATTCTGACAGAATGCCAACAATCTGAGGAGAGGAGAAAATTAATTGCATCAACCAGAGTACATGACTGGTACTTTATTTTATCAACCCTGAAAGGATGGAAGGCAGAGTTGACCCCAGGAGGATTTGAACTCAGAACATAAAGAGTCAGAAAATGCAGTACTAAAGCAGTTTGTCTGATCTGCTAATGAATCCTGCCTGCTCACGGCCGATGAGTTGAACTAACAATAAAAAACAAAAAAAAAGAGCATTACTGTGTTCTCACTCATGGTACTCTTTCATTGTAACTGCTGCTACTGCTGTTGTTGTTATTGTTCAGCCTTCAAATCAACTCTGATCTAACAGATCAAAGGTTCCCCAGCTATGATCATCCCGCCTTTCTGCACATTAGGGACTTTATTGTCCAATGTGTTCTTTTTTAAACCATAAAGTGTGAATCAGGATAGATTTTTTTTTAGTTCTAAATGGTTGAGCAACCAGCTTGAGGTTCCTTCATTAGCTCACTTTACATGTTTGTCTATTTGTGTGTGTGTGTGTGTGCAGGTTTGTCTGTATGCTTGTATGTCTAAATGTTGTGTGCTGTCTCAATTTTCACAAATATAAACTTGTATTCTTGATTCAGTAAATCCTGGATTTGCCCTGAAAATATTTCATGCAAATTAAATGCTAATTCTGAGAGCAACAGTCGAGATATTTAAATCTTTAATTTTCAATCCCATACAACCCAGCAAAGGTGGTGATGGCAGGAGGCGGTGGGGGTCATTCTATGCATTTGTTCTCTGACGCGGTCATCTTTACTCACTGGCTTACTTAGGGTTATATGTTTACTGTGAAATGACACCTTCTGCACCAAAGGAACTGAGTTCAAACTCCATTCAATCTTTTACAGAAAAGTAACTATAAGAATTTTTCTAAACACACACACACACACACACACACACACACACACACACACATGTATGCATCATCAGTGTATCATGTATCCGAAAATGCAGCACACTCCAAACCATAAAGCAGTAATATATATATGCAGTTAAGTATATGTCCAGATGCGAAACCATTGGTCACTTTATGACCAGACATATACTTTTAACTGCAGGCATAGCTGTGTGGTAAGTAGCTCTTGCTTACCAACCACATGGTTCTGGGTTCAGTCCCACGGCATGGCACCTTGGGCAAGTGTCTTCAGCTATAGCCTCAAGCCGACCAAAGCCTTGTGAGTGGATATGGTAGATGGAAACTGAAAGAAGCCTGTTGTACATATATATGTGTATGTGTGTGTGTGTGTGTGTTTGCATGTCTGTGTTTGTCCCCCCACCATTGCTTGACAACCGATGTGAGTGTGTTTAAGTCCCCCATAACTTAACGGTTCGGCAAAAAGCGACCGCTAGAATAAGTTCTAGGCTTACAAAGAATGAGTCCTGGGGTCGATTTGTTTGACTGAAGGCGATGCTCCAGCATGGCCACAGTCAAATGACTGAAACAAATAAAAGAATAAAAGAAAATACACACACACATGCGTGTGTGTGTTTGTGTCTATGTTTGTCCCCCACTACTGCTTGAAAATCAGTGTTAGTGTGTTTATATCCATGTAACTTAGCAGTTTGGCAAAAGAGACTGATAGAATAAGTACCAGGCTTTAAAAAATAATGTCAAGTTCTGGGGTTAATTCATTCAACTAAAAGTTCTTCAAGGCAGTGATCCCAGCATAGCCACAGTCTAATGGTTGAAACAAGTAAAAGATAAAAGCTACACACAAATAGAATTTTTAAAAAATGAAAGAGGCGGGGGTTCTGCCCAAAAATGGAAATGTAATAGGTAAAGAAAGCCCTCCAAAAAAATATATGTATAGTAAAAAGCCCATTCCTTCTGCTTTCATTATCAGATAAATCATTCTTTGGGGACCCCCTCTAAGAGAGCAGCAATTTTTGGAAATAATCTTTGGTGAGGCAGATGAAAAAAAAAAAACTATTTTTCTTTTTGAAACAGCTTGAGATGGTGGGGAGGGTGTAGTAGCAGTGATGGTGGTGGGGACACATTGTTGTCAGTTAAAAAAAAAAAATTCCCTGTCTCTGGTGCAGCAGAATTGGTTGTTTAGAAAAGTTCTGGCTTTTTCTTGAAATCTGTTAATAGCAATAATCTCTTCCACAGATACCAACAACAACAACAACAACAATACTACAAACACTTTCTTATCTTGTCATATTACCACCGATACCTCTTCCACCCCTGCTACATACACACACACTTTTTCTTTCTCTCTGTCTCACATTCTAGCTCTCACACCCTCTCTCTCACACCCTCTCTCTCACATCCTCTCTCTGGTACCTCACTGTTTTCTCTACCCTCACCCACAAACTGTTACCTTACTGTTTCCTTATCCCTGCTCCTGTTTTCTCTCTCTCTATTACTGTATCTCCACTCCAATCCCTGCCTACAATTTACCTACTAAACAGACACAGACAGACTGTTGTGTCCCTATGGAGGGAGAAAAAAAGGGGTTTTGTTTATTTTATTTACACCCCTCCCCTTCTCCCCATCATTCTACCTGGAATCCAGTTTTATAGATGAAAGAGGATGGGGCATATATTTTGGGTGTTGAGTAGAGAACTAAAGGGACCTGATGTTGTTGTTGGTAGTAGTAGTGGTGGTGGTGGTGGTGGTGGTAGTCTTTATCAACTAATCTGTAATGATCTATAATATTTCTTTATTGTGTATGTACATGTATGTATGTATGCATGCATTATGTGTGGATTTACAGAAGCTGCTAACTTTGCCATGGAAAGGCACCAATGGTGGATAAGGATCAGTCAGTGCAGAGTGTATAATTCTTCTAATGTTGTGGAGTTAAGGATGAAGAAGAATTTGAAGATGTCAAAGACAGCTGACCACAGCTATTCCTTCAATAGCATAAACTGATGACATCACAAAATATGTGTTATATATAGCAGCATAAACTAATGACATTATAAAATATGTGTTATGCATAGCAGCATTAACTGATGATATCACAAAGCACCACAAGCATAGCAATATGTGCAGTGTGGTGTCTGTGTTTTACAAATGTAACGTGACATCACATATTTGTGTTACATACATATCATATTCATGTGTCACAAGTAGATGTTACAATATGCGCATCATATAAACATTGTAATACATGTGTCACATACTACCAAACAATGACCATACATACTGATACAGTTATATACAATTACACACCCTGATATAATCACACTGATACAGTCACACACACACACACACACACACACACAAATACAGTATTACAATCACACATACACTGATGCAATTAGACAACAATGATACAGTCACACAGTGTTACACTCACTCTTGATACAGTTACAATGACACAGTTACGAACTGATAGTCAATCACATGTGGTTACAGTCACATACTGATACAGTGTCACCCCGTCAAAACAAGCAACTAAACTAACCAAGAACCCTTTATGTGGCCAATCAACATGCTAGAAATTACAGCTAACTTCCCTTTCAATCACACTGATACTGTCTTAAAATATGGTATCTGGAAGAATATTGAATAGTATAGATAAAACTTTATGATAAAAACTGGACGATTGTGGTTAGAACACCTTAGATCACAGGTCTGTTGAGTAATGTTGACCTGGGGTTAAACAAGTTAGTCAAATGCTTCACAGGCATACACCAGACTGTCTAAATATACATGAGACCTGTGTGATGGCTTCTACACAGTTTCCATCTCCAAACTCTCATTCACAAGGCATTCGTTAATCTGAGACACAAGGTGTCATGCTTTACTGCTGTCTTACTGCTTGGTAGTCTATGTCGAGCAGAAAAGTTATTTATAATTTCTTGCTGAAGGGAAACATTGCAGCAACTAGCACACACTTTGTTTATATATGTGGTGTATGTGTATATGACTGTAGCATGTGTGTGTATATGTATATGCATGCGTGCGTGTATATTGTATATTTTCACAAAGCTTAATTTTTTCTGCATGTTGTATATAATGCTACTCTGACCATACAAGATTAGTAACACATGTTAAAATGTACTGTAACTCATCTGAAACTCACACACACACACACACACACACACACACACACACACACACCGTCGCCACCACTGCCACCGCCATGACATTCCACTCGCCACCCCACCACCACCACCACTACCCACTTCTTTCTCTGACTAAAAGGAAATTTTAGTTTTTTTCTTGTTAAACCATTTTTATTACATTTTGCACCACTTGCTTCAAATTTATGTTTTATTACTGTCTGTTAAATTTAGTTTCATTATTATTATTATTATTTTTTTTTATTATTATTATTATAAGTAGTAGTGGTAGTAGTAGTAGTATATTCAATTCTTTAAACAATTTTTTTAAACTTCAGATCTAGTTATTTATGTAATGTTTCACCACTCCCAACAACTTGTAGCAGTATATAATATACCTATATTATATATGTGTGTATATATATATATATATATATATATATATATATATATATATATATATATATATATATATATATATGTAAATATGTGTATATGTATGTATATATGTATCTGTATATATGCATGTATATATATATATATGTACGTGTATATATGTATGTATGTATATATGTATGTATATATATATCTGTATATATGTATGTGTGTGTATATATATATATATATATATATATATATATATATATATATAAACACATATTAATGTAATTCTCCTATCCCACCTCTTTAACTAAAGCACATTTGACAATTATGAAATTTGTACTTTATTATCAATTAAATGTTCTCTGCTCCCCCTTCCCTGTATATTACATATAATTGAATGAGGACAACAACAACAACAACTACAACATCATGCCACAGTATTCTAGCATCTGCAGATTTTATCATTCTGGGTTCATCTCCACCCTGCCACTGCTACTGGTCTGAGGTTTGAGGACAAAGTTCAAGAGAGGACTGTCACTTGCACACACTATCAACACACAATCATCAGCGTCATCATCATCAGCGTCATCATCATCAGTGTCATCATCATCATCATCCTCATCTCTATTCCGTTTTATCTCTTCTACTGTTGATGCCAATGTTGGTCCAATAAGGTAGATGATATTCTCACCATGGTCTATCTTCCTCCTACTCCTCGATTTCTCTTATCGCCACAACCACTACTACTATCACCACCACCACTACTACGACTACTACCACCACCACCACTACTACGACTACTACCATCACTACTACTACTACTACCATCACTACAACTACTGCTGTTACAACCACAGCCACTACCACCACAGTTACTAATACTATTACTGCCACTACCACTACTACTACTAGAACCACCACATTCACTACTACTACTACCACAACTACCAATACTATCCCTACCAATTCAACAACCACTACAGCCAATTCTACCACCACCGCCATTTCTACTACCACCTCTACTACTAACTACTACTAATATTACCACCACCACCACTACTACTATCACTACAACTACTACTATTACAAACATTACCACCACAACTACTAATACTATTACTACCACCACTACTACTATAACTGCCACCACTACTACTACTTGAACCACCACATTCACTACTACTACTAGTATTATCCCTACCAATACAACTACCAGCACAACCACTTCTACCACCACCTCTACATCTACTACCAATACTACCGCCACCACCACAACCACTACCATAACTGTCCTATATCATCATCACAAAGCTACATTGCTGTGGAGGATTATCATATATGACAATCAGTGACTCCAGCCCACCATCAGTGACTCCAGCCCACCATCAGTGACTCCAGCCCACCATCAGTGACTCCAGCCCACCATCAGTGACTCCAAACCACCATCAGTGACTCCAAACCACCATCAGTGACTCCAACCCACCATCAGTGACTCCAGCCCACCATCACTGACCCCAGGTTTCTGATTGGTCAGTCACTGGTTCACAGCATTTCTCATGAGAGAGTAGTAAGGGAGTGTCTGTAATATGTTGCAGAACAAATATTACAGAGAACTTTATTAAGAAGTATGCTACATATTCAGTTTTTTTATGCTGCCATTTACATTCTTCACCTTTGTACACTACACATACATTTGTAAAAGATATATAACACACACACATACAAAATACATACAAAACACATACAAAACACATGCCAAAATCATAAAGCATGCAAGAGTAACATATATGAGGGACCAGAGCATTCAATACCAGATTGGTAGAGTTTAATTTGGTCATACAACTAGCTCAACAAACTGTTACAGTTGCTATTGTTAACTCACTGTTCCCATGTATTTTGTAATAATTATATATATATATATATATATTAATAGTTATCGCCAAGCCAACATGGCAGACCAAAAAATAGGACAAATGCTGCCGTTGATTATCTCCAAGAGGCCATTGCCTTACTAGCTAGCTATGTGACACACGAACCTGTGTCCATTATAACCTTCGAACAGGGAAGGTCAGCCGCTTCTCCTTGCTGGTCTGGCGTCTACAGACTAGTTTCAGGGTGTTTGCCTTTTATCAATGTAGAGCAGCCGAACCCAGCAGGCGTCGCTGGGTTTTATATATATATATATATATATGCATATACACACACACACACACACACTTACCAGAACAATGTGGGACTAAAACAAGAGTCTAAGCCTATTGCGCGTGTGTGTGTGTATGTGTTTGATGTTAGAAATGGCATCCAGCTGTAGAGGCCATGCCAAAGCAGACACTGGAACACAATGGTGTCCTTGGGCCCATCAGGTCCTGTCAAATCATCTAACCCATGTCAGCATGAAACATGGACGTTAAATAATGATGATGATGTGTATGTGTGTCAGATGATGATCGGAATTGCTTACCCAAGGTAATGTGCAGTGAGAATGTACCTGGCACCACTTGATTACAAAGCAAATTTCTTATCATAACCATAGTGGTGGCACTCTTATCTACTATAGCCTTTCCCCTCACGACCTTCTTGATAAATTTGTTCTTACTGAAGATCATAGAGTGAGGGTGGGGCAGTGCCCATGACTTTTACTGATGACACTGAGGTTGGGGAGTGAGGGTGGGCAGCTACCGGCTAGAGCTGGATGGATGGTGTGGGGGAAGAAGGATTGGATCAGGGTGGAGAGTGAATTGTGTCATGCATCAGTTGAGAGTGTGAGAAGGTGATGAGAGAAAGAAGAAATATGATTGGGGAGTGGAGCAAACTGCAGAGGGTAGACAGCCATTATATTCTATTACTTGTTGACTATTAACCCCTAATCATGCATGGATTCTCCCACCAATACCAACTCCATCACCACCAACGCTGTCATTAACATCACTATGCTACTACCCCTGCAATTGCCAATAAATAGCTCATCACCACCATTATCGTTAATACCCTCCCCACCACCACAAATTCCACCATTACCACAACCACCAAACATCACCACCACCACCATTAACACACTACCACCATCACTCAGCACCACTAGCATCAATGCCAACATTATCTGTCAGTACCAACACTACCCAAAACCACTGCATCCAGCACCACCCACAAACAGTACTACCACCAGCAATATCAACACCATCCACCAAAACCACAACCCCCCCCCATTAATACTACCATCACCACCGCCCATCATTAGCACTACCACCAACACCACTACCACTATCAACACCATCACCACCACCCGTCAGTAGCATTACCACCAACACCACTACCACTATCAACACCATCACCACCACCCGTCAGTAGCATTACCACCAACACCACTACCACTATCAACACCGTCGCCACTACCCATCATTAGCACTACCACCAATACCACTACCACCAATACCACTATCAACTCCATCACCACCACCACCACCACCATCACTCACCATTACGTTCACCACCAAAGAATGTTTAGACCACCCTCCTTCACCAGTGATATTATGAGATGTGAGGAACCTATCCCTCACCCCTTTGCAATGTGAAGTGGATTAACTGACAAAAACATTCAACTTAATCCGTGTTTGTTATATTTTACTGAGAAATTGTATGTTTCATTACAGGTTGATGGGGACAACCCAATCAGTAGTAGTAATAGTGCTACTACTACCTCCAGTGTACTTACATCATGGTCAGGGCCCCATACAGTGATAGTGCCCCGCACAGAGGCTGGTTTTGGATTTACATTACGTCACTTCATAGTCTACCCTCCAGAATCTTCCACCATTTCTCAAACTCAGGTGAGTTCACTCAATTTCTACTTTTATTAATGACAAATTATTTTTTTTGTTTTTATGTTTTTTTGTTTTTTTTTGGTTTGTCTTTTGTTTTTCTTTGTTAATATACAGGCTTGGAGAAATTGTTGAAATGCTAGAATAGCTACATGTGGATGTGTACTGTGTGCAAGAGGGAAGATGGAGGGGAGCCTCTACCAGATTCCTCATGGACCAGGAACAAAAGATATAAATTTTTTGTTTAAGCAGTAGTGATAGTGTGGGTGTAGTAAGCATACTATTAGTTGAGAAACAGGTAGATAAAATGATTGAGGTAGTCAGAGATTGTGATAGGATAACGAAGCTTAAACTAGTCTTGGTTAATGTGACTACAACATTTACCTCTGCCTATATTTCACAATTAGAACTGGCAGATGAAGAGAAAGCCCAATTCTATGTGGCCCTCTTACCTTGATAATGAATGATGATAACTTTATCACCATGGCTGGTTATTTCGACTGACAAGCTGGGCAGCACTTTGATGGATTTCATGGTGTGTATAAAGACTTTGGCTCTAGGAATGAGGAGGGAACAAAGCTGCTGGAGGTCTCTGATGCTAATGACTTAGTTATATGCAACATTAGCCTGAGAAAACCATCTGATCCCCTATTGATCTGGTGGCCAAACAGGCCAGATAAGACTTCAAGTCTATGGCTGGTGCAAGGTTTCCATCCAGATCAAAGGTGGTGTGGGTATGCAACAGTAAAATGGACAGATATTTAGCAACAGAGACACAGGCTTGGAAAAACTTGAAAAATAGGGGTGCAGTGAATTGTACTGGGCAGCTAGAAGGGAATTTAGGTGACAGGTTTACTCAACAAAGGTTGCAACAGAATATGAGAGATTTACCAATGTTCTATGATATGAGGATAGAATATATCATAGAACATTGATACAAGACATTGTGGGTGAGAAGTATGTATGACTGGATAATGGTGTATTTGCACTTGGTGTTGCTGCAAAGAAAGAAGCATGAGAAAGTACCCAACATATTCTTATTTCTTTATTGCCCTCAAGGGGCTAAACATAGAGAGGACAAACAAGGACAGACAAAGGAATTAAGTCGATTACATTGACCCCAGTGCGTAACTGGTACTTAATTTATCGACCCCGAAAGGATGAAAGGCAAAGTCGACCTCTGCAGAATTTGAACTCAGAACGTAAGGGCAGACGAAATGCCGCTAAGCATTTCACCCGGCGTGCTAACGCTTCTGCCATCTTGTTGCCTAAATCCGTGTTTGTTATCTTTTACTGAGAAATTGCATGTTTCATTACAGGTTGACGGGGTCAACCCAATCAGTACTTAGATCATGGTCAGGGCCCCCCTTACAGAGATAGTGCCCCGCACAGAGGCTGGTTTTGGATTTACATTACGTCACTTCATAGTCTACCCTCCAGAGTCTTCCACCATTTCTCAAACTCAGGTGAGTTCACTCACCTGAGTTTGAGTACCCAGCATATTCTGTTAAGTGGTTGACATTAGGAATGACATCCAGCCATAGAAACCATACGAAATCTGTGACACTGGAGTAAGATGTGGTTCCTGCAATCTTTAGGGACCTTGTCTAACTGCCTAAACCATGCCATCATGGAAAGCAAATGTAAAAATGATGACGATGATTATGAGTTACGCTGTGTCATTGTTTGTCTCTTGGTCAGTTCTGAGCCAGCGTACCTATGAGCAATGGTGTTCCACTTATGAGCCTCTCATCTGTTCAAGCCAAATATATATGTACATGTGTATGTATATGTATGTGTGTGTGTGTATGTACATACATAAGTACCAGTCATGTACGAAGGGTGATGTAATCCACTAACCCTTTCTCACAAAACTTGTGTCCTTGTTGCTATGTTGAAAATCACTAATGGTTCTAACATTGGCAAAAGGTCACAAATCTGGAGAAAGAGTGTGCTGGATTTAATCAACTCCAGTATATGACTGGTACTTTACTTTATCAACTCTTGAGGAATGAATGACATAGTTGTTCCCCAGTAGCATTCATTGCATTGTAGTGACATCTTATAGCAGACGACTGTTATATGTTCAATGTCCGGAGTTTTATCCACGCATGCGCAGGGACTAAGTCCGGAAGGAATACAGGAAGAGTCTCATGCGCATGCGTAGAGTTCGACACCCAGCTTTGGCGCCTTTTCTCAGTCTCTTCGTTGACTGATCTCCGTCGAGCCAAGACGTCCAACAGAGCTCTCTCACATGTCAGCACCAGAGCTTCACAAATAACCACGGAAATCATTCAGGAGGCGTCTCAGTAACCGAGGGCGACGAGCTACCGAATTCCCTCCAAGCGTGGACTGAATTCCACTGTAAATAAATATTGTTATGTTGTTCAGAATCTGCGTTCCGTTGTTTCTTCTAGAAATTTAATGTACGGAAGCGGTGTACACCTAATGGTGTATAACCACTTCCCTACAGCATAAACATGATATTTTAGTTGCCATATTCCATATTTTATTTGTTATCAGTGAAATACCCTCAGCTGGGAATTGAAACCCTATCAGCAACCTTATTACAGCTCTACATCAGCTATATGACCTCTCTTGCCATCAGACTGCTACAACTGTAACCCCTCCCCCTAACATTACTGTTACATGTTGAACTGTTAGATAACAGCCGTAATACTAATTGGAGTAGTTTCTGTATGATAATTTGACCTTTCCCCTATCTAACATGTCACTAAATTGCTCGGCCGCTCCACTCAACACCATTTCCATAATTCTGATGGCCTCACCCCGGATTTCCTTAAATTGAACTTATTACTTGAAGGATATCAGCTTCACCTTCAGACTTTAGATTGAATAAAGCCACGTTCAGTCCCTCATCTGAACGATAATTATCATACCCTTTTGTTATTGTGATTTTTAGCTGTGGACTATCAGAAGACAGTCTCCCACACTCTGTTTATCTCTTACTTTCTCTCTCTATCTCTGATTAGTTTACATATTCTCTCTCCTCACACACACATACACACACAAGCAAAGAAATACTCATAAGCATTCACACAAACTATAAAAAGCCTTGTGAATATTGACTAATATCCTATTTCTTCATTCATTATATTATATGTGTGTAGGCGCGTGTGTGTGTTTGTTTGTGTATATGTGCTTGGGTGAGTGTATATGTATTACCCATCTGAGGGTAAACCCACTGGTATTTCTATACACTTCATAAATTAGTCCAATATTTTATCAGACATCGACAACCCACTTCAGACCAACCACAGTCAAATCATTTCATATTTCTGCCTTAAATAAGGAAAGAACACATACATAGCTATACCTACTCTTATATCAGATGAGACGGTCACAGCTAAAATAACTTTGATCTTCAATCTGCTAGTTCAGGGATGGAGTTAAACAACAACATCAGGCATGGCCTGGCAGTCTTTAGTGTATCAGACAAAATGCATTGAGCTATTTTATTTCAGACCTCTCTTCTCTGAGTTCAGATCCTGTTGAGGTCAACTTCACTGTTCACCATTTGTAAAAGTGCAAGCCTAAATTGGTATAACCGTTTGCATGTCAGATAAGATGTTTTGTGGTATTTGTTCTCACCCTTTGCTGTCTGAGTTCCTGGGTGGTAGATAGGAGAGATAAAATACGATAAACATCCTTCCTAAGTCATAGAGACTCACTGTCACTAGCGTAGCTAGAGGGGGCAGTTCACCCCAGGCAGCACTTTTATGGTGGGGGGGGGCCACATCACTTTTCTGTCTGCTGTAGGCAATATGTATTTTTTGTAGGGGTCCGGAGGCAGCAAACTAAAGGGCTGCCCCCAGGTGGCACACACTCTATGTTAGTGCTCGTAGGGCCAGTCTCCCAGTTTTCATGGTGCTTATATCCTTACCACCCCCCTCATCCTTGGACGGAATGCCTGACCATCGCAGTATTACTCAGCTGAGTGAACTGGAGCAACGTGAAATGAAGTGTCTTGCTCAAGAACTCACTGCATCAGCCAATCCAGGAATCAAAACCACAATTTTGCGATCGAGTCCCACACCCTAACCACTAAGCTATCCACCTCAACTTGTGGGTTAGACATAACCCATTGCCCAGTTTAGAGACATCCTGGCTGACAAAGACAATCTTTCCTTAGAAGAGAGGGACAGGTTGCTAAGATGGTAAGAAACTGGCATAAGGTGAGTAACCAACTAGGTAATACCTTAATGACAGTTTTAATGGACAGTGGTCAACCATATAATACCACAATGACATTTGTAGTGGACTATTTGGTGGAGAAAAATAAGTGAACTTAGTTTAGTTTAATGAGGGGTGACACTGGACAAAGCAGGGTTGGTATCAGCTTGTGTGTGTGTAAATGTGAGTGCATGTGTTAGTGTGATACTGTAAATTGAAAAAAACACTAACCTTGATAGAGTTAATACTCCCTGTACTTTGTTGTAGAATACCCTGTGTTCAATCTTGGCCTTGATTACGAGGTTGGATATTTGGGGTTTTGTATTGATGAACATGATATAGTAGTTCTACTCTTTATATACGTAATGTTTAAACATTCTTGTTTACCTTATACTTAATACATCCGGTTGGGTCCATATCTCTTCTAAACACATATTTCAATGATAATTATGATGTCTTACCAATCCTTCTCTTCAGGAGATCCCTCCCACTAACTTTTTTCTATGGGCCACCTTTAACTCAAGTAAATCCAACACAGATCCTAATTAACTGTCTTCGGCCACAAATGACTGACAGAATTAAACAGTGTCTTTAATGAGATCAAAATTAATTGGGAGGGTTCGTTTGATTTCAAAATAGCCCTGTACTGCACCCAGCTCCTTAGTAGCCTTGGGAAGTGTGTGGAATGGGCTGTGGGTGAGGGAAGTGGAGGTGTGGTTGAGTGGAGGTGTGGTTGAGTGAAGGTGTTGATCTCTGAGATACACTAAGGGTCAGAGAGGAGCAAACTAATATTGACAAAATATATTGTTTTAATATCAGGTTTCACTCGATCAATGCAGTGTACGTGTGTGTGTGTGTGTGTGTGTGGTGTCTGTGGACTTGAATATGTGTAGATGTGATAGTGTTGTATGTGTGTGTATGTCTGTAATTGTAGTTGTATATGTATGTGTAGATGTGTTTGTAATAGAGCTCTATATGCGTGTGTAACCGATATGTGCATGTGTTTATAATAGATATGTGTGTTTGTAACAGATATGTGTGTGTGTGTGTTTGTAATAGATACACTTGTATGTGTGTGTGTTTATAATGGGTGCATGTGCTTGTAATAGACGTGTGTGTGTGTGTGTGTGTGTGCTTATAATAGACATGTATGTGTTTTTATAATAGATATGTGTGTAGGTGTAAATCATGGACTCTGGAAGGCAAGGAGAAAATACAGGCACTCTATTAAAGAGATAAAACCTAATTTGAATTACTATTTTGATGTTGTTGCTGCTATTAGTGGCAGAGTTGACAGTGGTATTAGTAGAGACATTATTAATGGTCTTGGCTGTTAGTAGTACAAGGGTGGGATCAGTATAGTGCTGTTGGTGATTGACATAGTGGGGGGGGGGCATTGGTGTTGCTGATAAAACCATTGTTTATCTTTTACTTGTTTCAGTCATTAAACTGCAGCCATGCTGGGGCACCACCTTGAAGAATTTTAGTCAGCCGATTCAACCCCAGAATTTATTATTATTATTATTATTATTATTATTATTATTATGTTGTAGCACCTGGAGTATATTCTGTCACTCGCTTATGTTGAACTGCTAAGTGATGGGGATATAAACATACCAACACCAGTTGTCAAGTGGTGGTGGAAGACAGTCATAAGGGGACGGACACACACACATCTCAAAGGTTAGGTAGAGAGAGGAAAAATAGATGAAAACAGAACGGACAGAAAAAGGAGAGTAAAACACAACACAAGGAACATTCGCAGCTGATTTTCTCATCAGTTGGTTTCCAAAATCTCTTAGTGCTTTCACACTATTTAAAGCTAAGACCACTGTTATCAATGGCAGCACCAGAGCATTTAGGAAGGGCATCCAGCTGTAGAAACTCTGCCAGATCAGATTGGAGCCTGGTGCAGCCATCCAGTTCAACAGTCCTCAGTCAAATTGTCCAACCCATGCTAGCATGGAAAGTGGACGTTAAACGATGATGATGATGGTGTGTGTGTGTGAGACAGGCTTCTATCAGTTTCCATCCACTTACAAGGCTTTGGTTGGCCTAAGGCTATGGTAGAAGACACTTACCCAAGGTTCCACAGAGTGGAACTGAACTCAGAACCATGTCGTTGGAAAACAAATTCTTACCGCACAGTCATGCCTGTGCCATTATTGCGGTGGTGGTGGTGGTGTTTGGTGAATCAAATGCAGAGTAAAACAGAACTATGTCTTACTTCCTGTCTGCTCTAATGTTCTTTAATCTTTCATATAACTTGTTGTTGTTGTTGTTGTTTTTGTTGTTGGTGGTGGTAGTAGTGGTGGTGGTGGTGGTGTTGGTGGTGGTTATGGTGTTGTTGATGTGATTATTCCATCATCAAATGTAATTATTGTCTAATAGAGCGGATAATTATCTAAATGACTTCAACATTTCTGCATTGTTGGTAGGTTAAAGCATGGGTAACATGGAACTACCACCACACCACTACACTCACTTAACCCTCTTACTATACCTCTTGTTGATTCGTTGATGCGTATGGGTTAACTATGAGTAACATAGGACCACCACATCCACACTACCTAACTCCCTTACTATACAATTTGTTGGTTGACATGGGTATGTAGGTTGGTTTAACAATGGGTACTATAGGAGCACCACAACACTACCTAACTCTCTTACTATAACCACTGGTTTGTTGGTTGATGGGTGGGTGGGTTAATTATGGGTATTGTGGGACCATTACGATCATACCATACTATTTAACTCTCTGTCCCCTACTGTCTAAGTTAAGAGGTTCAAAAAAAGATCTACAAATTTGTGCACCCTAACACACACCATATGCTTTTTATGTGATTGCTCAGTCTGTTGAAATAGCAGCCAAATCTTCCTCAAATCACACCTAATCATCAAATAACACAACAGGTAGGCAATATTGGATGATGTAGATATAGAGCATGCTACATAAAGCTTACACCACATGTGTGTAAAAATGTATAACTCATGTTTTATAAGGTTCACTCCACATGTAGATGTGGTGGAATGGCGTATTTGAGCATTTTATATTTGTCCTGTTTACATGAATGTCAAAGCTGTGGCCATTTTTTTCTGGCATAATTTATACAGTACTAAGTACTCAATATGTCCTTTCTATTTTAAGGTGGAAAGTTGTGATGTGAGGGAAATTTGGTTACTATTTCTAGCAAGTGGAGACAATCCCATTGAAGCTGCTTTTAAATGACAGTAGAAAAAAAAAAGTAACGTGTCCAGTCTACCACACAACCACCCTTACTTAGATCTCTACATGTCAGTATGTTCAGTCAGGTTCTTGCTCTGACCTAAGTTGTTCTGGATTGCCTATCTACCAATGCACCGGAGGTCTGCTCAACAGCAATTAAAAATCTTAAAGTTGTTTTTACAATAGCACGTGGGTTGTGGTATTACACCTCCATATTATCTTCATGGATTAGTGGAAGTGACTCACTAGAGGACTAGGGATCAGTCGAATTTTAGCTAATAATATCTGAAATACAAGGAAGCTGATAAAAGTCTGTGTCAGTAACACCGATAATAAAATCTGAAGAAGTTTGTAGGGCTCATAAGACCTTAATGCCAATTTTCAGGGTTTGTTTACACTCCTAATACCAAATGGCACTTATGAGTTCTTTCAATATTTCAACTTATGAATGAAGTTTACCATTTATTAGGGACCAGAGAGGTGATGATTGGATGATTTTGTGGGTTTATAGTAAGGATTAGGGGCCAATATGACATTTGAGTGTTGGAGTAGATATGCTAGGGAGCAGACAGGTGATGGTTGAGTGTTGTTGAGATTTGCAATAAAGGTTAGTGGCCAGAGAAGGGATATTTGATGGTTGCTGATTTATTGGGAGGATTTAGAGACTAGGCAGGTATGTTTGGATGTTGTTGTTAGTTTGTAGTATGGATTGGGGTCGAGACACACAGTATTTGAGTATGATATAGATTTGTTGTGATGGATCAAGAAATGGTTAACCCTTTGAGTCTGTAACACCGGTTTACCAGTGGATGGCTTATTTTTCTCTATGCTGTAGCACCAGTTGACTGCCAGGTATATGGTAAAGTAAGGTTCAGAAGGTCAGGGCTCAAAGGGTTAAGGACCAGTCAAGATATGATGGCACAAGAATTGATTAAGGTCCCAATCACAAGAATTGATTAAGGGCCCCATGTTGAGGAAAGGAAGCAAGATAATTAGGTTTAACAGTTGTTGCTTTTGTTGTTATTGTTGTGGTAGTGTTTTGTTTCCAGATGAGCTGAAATCACCAAAGATCATATCATGGCACATACAATTCACAAGACAACAGTGAAGTAAATAGTTTAGTAGCAGGGGTCTGCTTTGAGGATGAAGTCAGGCAGCAAGCCGATGTATCAAGGGAAGTAATTATAGACAGTTTTGTGAAAGGTCACTGATTGTAGGTCAACCAACTTGTGAAGGATGAAATATTGTGGGTGTGGAAATAAAGGAGAGGGGAACTTAATGCAATTTTTGGGGTAGGAGAGAAAATTTAAGACAAGTTGTTATTTAACCGCAGGTCAGTCCTGAGCCAGCGGATTTATAATAATGGAAACTATTCCAGTAATATCCATACTGATTTTGTATATCTTGGATTACTTTGTCCAATAGGACCTTCAAGGGAATTTGATTGTTATTTCTAACAGGTTAAACCACTGAATAGAGGCTCCTCCAATTCCAAAAGAAAGTTGAGGGAGCATGAGGGCTTCTTTCTGCATAGCTGTCTACTGAAATGATCATGTGTGTGTGTGTGTGTGTGTGTGTGTGTGTGTAGGTATGACTTTGTAGTTAAGAACTTCTCCTCTCAACTATGTAGTTTCAAGTTCAGTTTCACTATGCAGCACCTTGGGCAAGTGTTTTCTACTATAGCCCCAGGTCAACCAATGCCTTGCGAGTGGATTTGATTGATGGAAACTGCATGGAAGCATGTCTTATATGTATGTGTGTGTGTTGCCCGACTGTGTTCCTATTCCTGTGACTTTGCCATTTGACAAAAGTGATCAATAGAGTAAAAACCAGACCAGGGGTGATTTGTTCAACAAAACCCTCCAGGACAGTGCCCCAGTATAGCTGCAGTTCAATGGCTGAAACAAGTAAAAGAATGGGCAATAGAAGCACACACACACACACACACACACACACACACACACACACACACACACATATATATATATGTATAAACACACATACATGTGTGTGTGTATTCAGTGACTCAAGGCGTTGAGAGTTTTGTGTATTGAAATTTGATAATAGCAGTGCACAACACTCTTAACCATTACATCTGAATAAAATATGTACAATTTTTATATACTGAGTCTTGTTTGTTTCAACAAGCCTTCACACGTACAAAAATACTTAACTTGAACATCTACTCACTCCCTTGACCTGATCAGTGGGAAAGAAACTGCAAAATCTCTGGCCACTGACCTCTTCCTCAAGGCCAATATATGTATGTATACATGCATTGTGACAGCACATGACCTAGTAGTTAGGGTGTTACACTCAAAATTGCAAGATCATTGCTCTGTGAACACTTTGACACCTGTCATGTTGCACACCATGCACCTGTATAGGTACTGTTAATTTGCTAGAGAGAGCAGGCTAATTGTACAGCACAGATATTTGATCACTATTTCAAATCGTCTGTGCAGCAAGTTGTTCAGTAGCAAGTTGCAGAATGCTCGTGACTGTCATAGCTTGCTTTATGACCTAATGAACACAGATAAAACTCCAGAGTAGCTAGAAACTGACTCAAACAAAATAAGGATATTACTAATCTTCACTATAGACACAGGCGTGGCTGCGTGGTCAGAAGACAGAGAGCTGGCAGAAACGTTAGCACGCCAGGCGAAATGCTTAGCAGTATTTCGTCTGCCCTCAACGTTCTGAGTTCAAATTCTACCGAGGTTGACTTTGCCTTTTATCCTTTCAGGGTCGATGAAATAAGTACCAGTTACGCACTGGGGTCAATGTAATTGACTTAATCCCTTTGTCTGTCCTTGTTTGCCCCCTCTATGTTTAGCCCCTTGTGGGCAATAAAGAAATAAGAAGCTTGCTTCCCAGCCACATGGTTCTGGGTTCAGTCTCACTATATGGCTCCTTGAGCGAGTGTCTTCTACGATAGCCTCATGCCGACCAAAGCCTTGTGAGTGAATTTGGTAGATGGAAATTGAAAGAAGCCCATCATATATATATGTGGGTGTGTGTGTGTGTCTTTGTGTTTGTCCCTCACTATCAATTGACCACCAGTGCTGGTATGTGTATGTCTCCCTACCTTAACGGTTCTGCTAAAGAGACCAGTAGAATTAGTATTAGGCTTTAAAAGAAATAAAATAAGTATTAGGACTTTCAAGGTGGTGCCCCAGCATGGCCGCAGTCTAATGACTGAAACGAGTAAAAGATAAAAGATCCAGTATTGAGTATTCTTTGAGTGTGGTTGGATGGATAGATAGACAGATTGATGATTAGCTATGATTGTATAATCTATGTGGTAAGTGGCTTGCTTACCAACCACATAGTTACAGGTTCAGTCCCACTGTGTGACACCTTGGACAAGTGTCATCTACTATAGTCTCGGGCTGACCAGAGCCTTATAAGTGGATTTGGTAGATGGAAACTGAAAGAAGCCCGTCATATATATGTGTGTGTGTGTGTTTCTGTTTGTACCCCCACCATCGCTTGACAACCAATGTCTATGTGTTTACGTCCCCGTAACGTAGTGGTTCGGCAAAAGAGATCGATGGAATAAGTACTAGGCTTACAAAGAATAAGTCCTGGGGGTTGATTTGTTTGACTAAAGGCGGTGCTCCAGCATGGTCGCAGTCAAATGACTGGAACAAATAAAAGAATGTAACCAATTATTGTATCAAGGTACCGTCACTAATTCTTATTCATGATTGATTCTTATAAATTTCCCCATTAGCAGAAATTATCAGAGCAAATCAATTTGTATTAAGAACTAGTCAAGTAAGCGATAGGTACCTGATCTTTGACTCCCGTGATTACTAAGGGGGTCACTCAGTTAAAAATATACCACACCCAACTCCATAGCTCTAGAGAGAGAGTTCTTCTACAAATTAGCTCAATGTGCTAGAAATAGCAGCCAAATCTCTTTTTAAAGAGAGGGCACATATGATCAAGTTTTCAATACATGTTCTGAATAAAAGATAGGGTGGTCATAATTGGGCCGCCTTTGATCATAGGCAGGATCAAGGCAGGCACACACATATAGTCATGTACGTATATAATTATACAAGTAGATGGATTATTACGTACATCACCATTACAAACATTCCTACACAAACAAACAGACACATACGCACGCACGCACACACTAAAATAGACATACACATACATATTGTATAATATACTACAATCAGGTAGGGCTGTGAGGCGTAACAACAGTATGTGTGTATGTGTTGAAATACTGTCACACATTTCCACTGTATAGTCACAACACGCACTCAAATTCCTGTTCACAGTTGCATATATATATATGCCTGTGTGTATACATATACACACACACACACACACACACACACACACATTGAGTAAAACATTCTTAGCTGCCGGAGTGAGTGGTGTATGAAAGATGGGGAGGAGGAGGAGGTGGTGGTGTCTGTGACGACCGTGTGAACTGAGGAGGAAATGTTGAGATATGTGACGGAGGAGTAGTGGTAGGTATTGTCGGCAGGGACATATAAAGAAGTAGTGAGAGAGAAAGAGAGCAACAGGATACACGAGGAGAGGGTGGTGTGGAGTGAGAGAAGAGTAAACATGTAAATAAGGAGACAGAGACATATAGAAACTAATGAAAGAAGAGGGAGAGAGAAAGAAGGGTTGTACGAAAATCAAAGACACAACTCCTTCCCTCTCTCAGTTTATTATTAAGTATTATAATACTTTATAGCACGTTTGACTGCTGGCTAGGTTAGCTGGACAGCAAGTACCTGGTGCTGTAGGGTAACCAGCAGACACACGTGTACTACAGACTACACATACACACACATATTTATATACATACACACACACATATATATAGATATATATATATACACACACGCATACACGCACATAGGACGAGGATTAACTGTCCGGACGAGTGTACAACAACTGGATATTGAACTCGCGTATCTAATGCAATGCCTTTGGAATTATTAAGATTTCAGTGGTTACATAATTCCCGCGTGATATTTACCTGGGGAAGGGTATCCAGTGTGGCGCCACCCTAACGGGTGGGTATTGTTTAAAAGGTAGGTTTGTCTTTTACTTCTCTCACCCTAAATTTGACAACCGTTTCTTCACGTCATTTCTATCCAGACGACAACATTTCTGATATCGCTTCTTTCTGTCTGTGTTGGAATGTGGTGGCTACATATATATATATATATATATATATATATATATATATATATATATATATACACACACAAATACAACAACAACAATCATACTGCTGTGTGCATGTGTGTTTGTGTTTTATCTGTATATATATGCACTCTTATAACGAATGTATGTATAACAAGTATATCTATATAATAAATGTATCAATGTACAAAAGCATTTTACAAACTCTTTTGTTCTGATATATTGAGCGGGTAAGTTGTTTTTTAGCCCCGGGTCAGCCGTAATCAAGCAGGCCTATGATCAAAAGCATTCCAGTCATGATCGTCCCTTTCTTATAGAAGTATGTCCATAGTTGTGGTCTCTTATGTGTGTCCTTACTGGGTTTTATTTTAAGAGAGATTTGACTGTTGTTTCTGGCAGTTCAGATCATCCTACAGAGGCTTCTTCGTTGGTTGGTGATAAATCCCCTTGTTAGTGGGATGTACGTGTGTATACGCACACACACACACACACACACACATATATATATATATACACACGCGCGTATGTGTGCATTGTATACGCGAAAAAAGTATTGTAATGTGTCAGCAATAATCAAGCTGTGTATACATACATATGTTTGTGTGTTTTGTCTGTATAAATGTGTCTATACTCAGTAACTAGTATATCTACTATACACACTAGAGTTGTACAGGCGTAACAAATTGTAAATGTATTAAGATGTGTAACACACACACACACACACACACACACATGTGTATTTATTGGTGGGGTAGTTATTGGAAGGTATAAAGTCAATTTATAGGTGTAATATATAGAGCCGCGAGTGTGTTCTGCGTGTATAGCTATTTGCAATAATCACGCATCCACGGAGCTATGACAAGTGAAAATATTGCTTGTTCGGAAGTGCTCACCTGTGAAAAACTACTATTCAGGGAGTTTGGTCAGCCTGTTGCTGTTCGTTAGTGGGACGCACCGAGTCGCACCTGTTCAGTGTGTTTTATGTCGACACTTGAGTAGTGATGGGGGCGGGGCAGTGTTGATCCGGACTACACACACACACACACACACAATTATACACATTCTAATTGTAATTTTGTGTAATTCAGATATTAGGACTTACATTTTTTTTTCCTAGTTATTTAATCGTAGTTCAGTTTTTGATCAAGTAGATCTATGATTAAAGACAATCCAGTCGTGACTATTCCATATTTTTTTATGGTTAACTAGGACTTCATTATCCAACATGTCCTCTTTTGGTGATGTTCTATTTGAAATAGCAGCCAAATTTCCCTAAAATCACATCACTCCTTACTGAAGGAATCAACACATTAGATAATGGATTCTTATCTCTAAAAAAAGGCAAGATGGTCACATGTAATTATTTTAACCATAAACCTGCTCGACAAGGACTGACGTAGGGTTAAACTGTAAGTGTACAACAGCTATCACTGTACATGTCAAGTGCATTGCCACTACCAATCATGTTGAACTACAAGACAACAATATACAAATAGGAAGGATGGTCACATTTTGAATGTGGTTGATTGTATGTCTGAAGCAGGGCTGACCTAGGTTTTAAACTACAGCATGGCATTATGTCATAAGTCAACAAGACTCATTGGTCACATTTTGAGTGTCTTGGATAACAGGTCACATTTGGACTGTCTCTGACCACAGGTCTGTTGGATTAAATTTGGACTGCTTTTTATCACGTCTATTGGTTCACAGATCACATCTGTTGAATCACATCTGGAAGGTCTGTTGTAGTGCACCTGAGCACTGTATACAATAATTTCATTATTATTATTATTATCATTAACGTCATCTCCTTCATTGGACGCGAAACTCAGCTTGCGAAGACTTATTGGGGCAAGCGAAATCGGGATGGCACCTGTGCCCAGCGTCGCCTTTCTGGCACTTGTGCCTGAGACATGTGTAAGGATTTTCAAGCGAGATCGTTGCCAGTGCCCCTGCGGGTGGCACATAAAATACACCATTTTGAGCGTGGCCGTTGCCAGTACCGCCTGACTGGCCTTCGTGCCGGTGGCACGTAAAAAGCACCCACTACACTCTCTGAGGGGTTGGTTTTAGGAAGGGCATCCAGCTGTAGAAACTCTGCCAGATCAGATTGGAGCCTGGTGTAGCCATCTGGTTTCACCAGTCCTCAGTCAAATCGTCCAACCCATGCTAGCATGGAAAGCGGACGTTAAACGACAACGATGATGATGATTATTATTATTATTATTATTATTATTATTATTATTATATCAGTTGTAGGCAAACTGCAGCCCACAGTTTCTGAACGGCACACATGATGAAAATTTACTTTGAATTTTTAGTTGTGTGATCCATCTGATGATGATCCACATCTCATCTGGCCCACTTCTCAAAAAAGATTACTCAGGTTTGCTCTCTATGTGGTTGCCTTACCTGCTGGAAAAAGAGCAGGCTTAGCCTTCATATTATTCACTAATATCTTGAAAAGGAGGGACATGTTGAATAATTTGTTCTTGAAAACTACATTGTCTCTGAAAGTGAGACTCATTGGTCACATTTTGAGTGTCTTGGATAACAGGTCACATTTGGACTGTCTCTGACCACAGGTCTGTTGGATTTAATCTGGACTGCTTTTTATCATGTCTGTTGGTTCACAAATCACATCAGTTGAATCACATCTGGAAGGACTTTAATCACGTATCTACTGCATTATACTTGACAACAGCAAAAACATTCTTCTCTGCATCCCTCACACCACATCCAAACTTGTAATCATACAGTTTATTAGGGTGGTGGGCTGGTGATGATGGTGGGGTTTAACCAACATTGGCAATTTTTTTTTTTTTTTAATTGCTCTAAAGAAAGATGCTGTTCCCACAACCTTCATAGTTCTTATAACAGCAGATGGGGGGTGGGGGTGGATATGAGGAATGCACCAGTTGTTCTAACCAGAGGATTTAGTTCAAATTCCTCCAAGATCAGCTTTGTCTTCCATCATTTCATAGTCGATAAAATAAGTACCAGTTGGTGACTGGGTTCAATGTAATAAAAGTAGCCCTTCTCCAAAAATTGCTGGTCTTGTGCCAAAATGTGAAACCGATATATGTATGGGATTGGGACACAGTTTATATATCCTGCTTCAGTACTGGGGTTGTGGAGAAATTAGTAAGAGAAAAGAACCCCGCTCTCATTTTCCTTTTTCTTCTTACCCCAATCCTTTCAAACATTCACCCCTTCTACACCCCTTCACCTGCTATTTCACATGAAACTCTTGATTAGTATTACATTTAAATTAACTACAGGTATCCTGTGTATTCCCACCCTATTGACTTGCCTTTCATCTTTCCCAGGGTGGTGGTAGGAATGTAACTGAAATACTGTATCACCCAAGTACTGTGGCTTTTGTGCCTCAATCAGAAATTATTACTACTACTACTAATAATAATAATAATAATATTCATGTTGCTATTGCATTCATGATGTTCTTTTATAATAAACCCTGGCTGTGGACCCAGATACCCTGACTGTTGACTGTAGGAGTTTATGGAATGTATTAGTCACAGAGTGTGTGTGTATATATATATATATATATATATATATATATATATATATATATATATCACAGTGTATGGCAGTGTGCTTGATCTAGTGTGTGTATACCATGTGTTTAGTTGGACCTTCTTTCCCTGTGTATGCTTGTAAACAGGTGTTCTCTTTCTGTATGCGTGTGTGTGATAAGATCACAAGTCAATGTTGTTTATAGTTTAGATTTGAACTTTCTTCCTAGATTACAGAAGGTGGGGTGAGTCAGCTCCAGTATCCCTTTGATGAATTGAGGATGTCGCAGAAAGGGTCAATTTGTGTACTCCTTTATTAAATATTTGATGTTTCATAGAGGTCAGTTTCATTGATGTTGCAAAGGGGTCAATTTAAGGGATGTGTTATGCTTTTTAAATGAGTTTTACATAGGTGAGTTCTACAAATGTTCCTATTTACATCTAAATTAGGGTTTCTCATCTAATTGATCCCTTTTCCTCTCCGTAACAGGACACCGAACCCTGTAGTAGGTATATTTATCGTCATCATCATTGAGAAGGAGAGAGACAAATATATGCCTTACTCCCTTATCTGGTGGTCAATGAGGAAACTTGGGATAGAAGAATGGTTAGTGAGAGCTGTGCGAGCCATGTACAGAGATGCTGCCAGTAAGGTGAGGGTTGGAAATGAGTACAGCAATGAATTCCGGGTAGAGGTAGGGGTCCACCAAGGTTCCGTCCTCAGCCCCCTATTATTTACCATAGTCCTCCAGGCAATCACAGAGGAGTTCAAGACAGGTTGCCCCTGGGAGCTCCTCTATGCTGATGACCTTGCCCTAATTGCGGAGTCACTATCAGAACTAGAGAAGTTTCAGGTGTGGAAGCAAGGTCTAGAATTGAAGGGCCTTAGAGTCAACCTAGCTAAAACCAAAATCCTAATAAGTAGGAAGGTAGATAAAACACAAACCCCTTCAGGTAGATGGCCCTGCTCAGTATGTAGAAAAGGAGTAGGTAGTAACTCTATAAGATGTACCCGGTGCAAGCTATGGACACATAAGAGGTGCAGCAACATCAAAGGCAGGTTAACTAGCAAGTTAGTTTTTGTTTGTGGCAGATGTTCAGGTGCAATAAAGACTGCAAACAAACAGGAAACAACTTCTATCTCATTCCAGGGTGAAAAACTAGAGGTAGTCGATAGCTTCCGCTATCTGGGCGACCAAGTTAGTAGTGGGGGTGGGTGCGCTGAAAGTGTAGCTGCTAGAATAAGAATAGCCTGGGCAAAGTTTAGAGAGCTCTTACCCCTGCTGGCGACAAAGGGACTCTCACTCAGAGTAAAAGGCAGACTGTATGACGCATGCGTACGAACAACCATGCTACATGGCAGTGAAACATGGGCTGTAACTGCTGAGGACATACGTAAGCTCGCAAGGAATGAAGCCAGTATGCTCCGTTGGATGTGTAATGTCAATGTGAATACCCGTCAGAGTGTAAGTATCTTGAGAGAAAAGCTGAACATTAGAAGCATCAGTTGTGGCGTGCAAGAGAGACGATTGCGCTGGTATGGACATGTGGTGAGAATGGAGGAGGATAGCTGCGTGAAAAAGTGCCACACCCTAACAGTTGAGGGAACCCGGGGAAGAGGTAGGCCCAGGAAGACCTGGGCTGAGGTGGTGAGGCAAGACCTTCGTACATTGGGCCTCACCGAGGCGATGACTACGGACCGAGACCTTTGGAAATGGGCTGTGCGTGAGAAGACGCGGCAAGCCAAGTAAGATCGTTGCCAGTGCCCCTGGACTGGTTCTTGTGCGGTTGGCACATGAGATGCACCATTTTGAGCGTGGCCATTGCCAGTACCGCCTGACTGGCTCCTGTAGGATTTTCGAGCGAGATCGTTGCCAGTGCCCCTGGACTGGCTTGTGCGGGTGGCACATAAAAGACACCATTTCGAGCGTGGCCGTTTTCGTGCGGGTGACACGTAAAAGCACCCACTACACTCTCTGAGTGGTTGGCGTTAGGAAGGGCATCCAGCTGTAGAAACTCTGCCAAATCAGACTGGAGCCTGGTGTTGCCATCCGGTTTCACCAGTCCTCAGTCAAATCGTCCAACCCATGCTAGCATGGAAAGCGGACGTTAAACGATGATGATGATGATGATGATGATGATAAAGACATGTAACATCAACCAACAATGAGGGAGCTGCTATGTATGATCACTGAATCTGCTAGAAATAGCAGTGAAATCTTCCTTGGATCACACACTGCTCTTTTTAATGATAGACTGACACATTGGACAATGTAGACGTAGAGTATATCTGAATAAAATGCAACATGATGGTCATGGCTAGAATTCCTTTGATAACAGGTGTGCTTAATCAGTGCTTACCTGGGATTAAAAAGCAAACACTGATGTGCTAATGGCCAGGTTTGAACTCAAAACCTTCCTGTAACAATATTCCAATGAGTGAAGTATGCAGTTTTAGGATACAGATTGTTACCTCTTTATATGATCTGTCTTCCTTAGATGTCCGTGACTCTATCCATTCTTAAGTAGTTATTATTCTGACTTGGTTGGATAGACAGCTCCAGCTTGGCCAAACATGTCACTCCAGCTTGAACTGATTTCAGTCAAGGAGTGGAGAAGCTTCTGGGTGTTGTGTCATTGACTTTTGTGCATTCTCATTACCCAGAATATCACTGTCAAAACCCCACCATCCTCATACCCACCATCTCCACCACCAGATGGTTATGGTAGCCAAGCAACTAGACAGAACCCCAGAAAAAACAACTTCCATACATATACCATGCTTGCTCTTACTTAAGGACTATACTTCACATATTACAGTTGTTAATGGTATGGAGTACAGTATGACAGTTTGGACATATTGTGCTCTTTCCACTGTGTTATTGATATAGACTACTGTGTGACAGTTTGGACATGTATTCTCTTCACTGTCTATTGTACATATCATCATCTAACATCTGTGTCCCTTGCTGGCATGGGTTGGACAGTTTGATAGGAACTGCTGTGTCCAAGAACAACATTGAGCACCAGTGTCAGCTTTGGCTTGTTCTTTTATGGCTAGGTGCCCTTCTTAACACCAGCGTTTTTACAACATGGACAGGGTGTCACCTTGCAGTTCACAGGACTCTGAGCCCTGGAGTAGATGGTGGGTGGTCTGCTTCATGCTAGGGGACAAGGGGATTACTCTGAGGGAAAGGGTGCAGAGCAGGTTCCTGCAGAAGGATCTGCATGTCTACTGATAAAAGAAGAGTACAGTGTGACAATTTGGACATGTACTCTTTCCCATGTTCACAGTATATATGACAGTGGTTATTGGTACAGAGTATGATTTAGTAATCTGGACTTGTTGTACTCTTTCTACTGTCTACTATATATGCTTTATCTTGTCAACCTCAGAAGGATGACAGGTAAATTTGAATTAGACAAGATTTGAACTCAGAACATAAAGTTACATAAACTATACAGCAGTTATGTCTATCGGTATCTTGAGATCCACCATCTTTGATGATGTTAGTGCTGGTGATGGTAATGATAATGGTGAATGTGATAATGTTGCTGGCAATAGTGTTGGTAACGATAAGGTTGGTATTGATGATAATGTTGGCGATTATAATATTGGTGATAATAATATGAATGTTAAGTTTTGGTTCCAGTGTGTGTTGCTTACGGCCAAGCATGATTAAACAGACCTATTAGTAAAGCCACTCCAGCGATGACCATCACGTTTTGCATAGCTGTTATTAAATAGTCCAATGGGATGTTAAATGATGATGATGATGTTCCTTATCTTTTGAAGACAGTTGCATGAAAAACAAAAATAAATGTTAGCATATTTATGAAGAGCTCTAATAAAGCTGAAACATGTCCACAGTTGTCTCCCATATATACTGAAATGATTTAGATAATAACTAATCATTAATCTAATTATTTCTGATTAAGTTTAACTAAAGTTCGCCACATGAAGCATGTTAACGTTGACTTAACTATTGTTTATTCATGGCGTCTCTGAATGATTAAATCCTTTCTTGTTTTGTTTTTTAATGTCAACTAACATCTCGACTTGTTGGTGAGGAAACTGGATGAAATGTTGTACTCCTCTCCTCCTAATAAAGGAATTGGTAGCTCTTGTAATTATTCCTCTTGCTGTGTCCTTAATTAACAAACCAATAGCTCTTGTAATTATTCCTCTATTTGTTCAAGAATAAATGACACCATTGGTTGCTGTTAGTTTATCCATAACATAATACTTTCTATGGAAAATGTCAGTAAAATTGTTAGGTTGCTTACCACAATGATGACCAAGTTGTTGGTTTGCTAATGGTGTTAATTATAAGGTACTAAGAAATAACTGATTAGAGATTAATAACAGTGAATTAATTGTATTGAACTAGGCAATATATTTTGCATGAACCTACATGATTGAGTTCAGAGGGAGATTAGGTAGAGATAAGTGACTCACAGGAAGTAGTATTGAAATATTTATGTCAGAGGTCAGAGGTCATGAGTTTATTCAGT
>NC_142936.1:83458158-83465658 GCF_046866305.1 Octopus bimaculoides | reverse complement strand
ATTAATGTTTAATTTATTAAATAGCTTTATCTTCTTTAACCCTTTGGCATTTAATATTCACATTATTCTGTCAAAAGTAATGCTTTTTTATTTATATTATTTAGAATTTGTCGTGCATTCTCTTGTAGCTTCAAGAATTTGATAAGGCAACTGTTAATTTTTAGAATGGTATGGTAGGGTTGATGTGAGAAACCTGATCTGGCCAGTTTGAACATGAGGCATGTAAAATATTTCAGCCAAACATGACTGGTTTGAATGCTAAATGGTTAATATCTGTCACAAATCTCCATAAAGAAGGCAGCTGGTATAGACGGTGGCATGTTGTAATAGATGTTGTTTAGTTCCAGATATATCCTGATTGTGCAAACTGCTGATCAAAGATGTTTTGACCATGACCATCCCTTCTTAACAGCATGTCTCAGGCTATATTATCCAAACTGTCCTCTTTTCTAAAACAATAGGAAATGATCCAATTCTATATTTCGGAGATGAGGAATTTTCACATTCTGTATTAACTGAAGTGTTGTCCTCATCTTGATAGTTGCTTTTACTACGTTAACACTACATATAAAATTCCTTGTCTCAAAAATATAGAATTATATTATCTAATCGGTGCTGAGTTTATAAGCCTTAAACAGTCACTCTGACACTGCCTGCAGGCATAGTGTAATGGATAAAGGTATTGGTTAATGCAGTGCAGTCACTTAGAGGTTCTGAGTTCAATCTCAGGCAAAACACCTGAAGAAGGCTTTAGCATACACAGCCGAAACATAGTGAAAAGCAACAACCAAGATGAAGACACCAGTCCAACTAATACATAGTAGGAAGTGACTTGAGGGGCATTAGCTGTTATATCTAGTATGGATAGTAAAGTAGTTTCTGATGGCATTCTTCACTTTTCCATCTTTTGCCTTTATTACTTAGTGCTGGTCATGGCTATAAGGAGAGGTATCCTTCACTGGATATAAGGAGAGGTATCCTTCACTGGATATAAGGAGAGGTATCCCTCACTGTGTGCAATATGTGGTTATACAGAGAACTTATATAACTGTATCTAAGTTATACTTTTGTATGTATAGCCACATTTGTGTACTGTCACATATAGCCACATATATGGCTACATGTGTCTATAGCCACATTTATGTGTGTATATGGCTGAGTGTTAGTGTGTATTTGCTCACCTAACTATTAGACAAGTTTTGGCTTGTGGTTCAACCTGCTAGAACATCTCCCTCATATCATATCTGCTGTCTTGAAATAGGAACAACACATTGGTTAATGTAGTTCCAGATAGACTGTGTTTTGAAAAAAAAAAAAGTAAGCCTGATAATAACTGGGATACCTTTTAATTATTGGTCTGTTCAAACAGAGCTGACCTTGGGTTAAACAACAGTGAACACTGAAGTAAACAAAGTGTTCAGCCCTTGCTTACAGTTTGTACGTCCTTCATTGTGAGGTAATTATTATGGTCATTCAACACACACCTCTACAATCCTCACATACCCACGTCCACTCTCACAGATACCATACATTGCATCACCACCATTGGACACTCTGGAGGTAGACCTGTGGTTCTCAACCAATTTTTACTTATGGTTCCCCTTTTATTCCTATTTTAATCTACTGGATCCCCTTAGCCATTCTATGTTTCAAGAAATCACATATTTTTTACAATTAAATATTATTAGGAATTGTATAAGAAAATTTAATATATTTTGTGTATTGTAGAAGTATAAGCAACTTATTGCAGATAATTTTTAACAACAAAATCCCATAGGGACCCCCATGAGGCATACGGACTCTGATTGAGAACCACTGGAGTAGAGAAACTCAATTACTGGATATGCTGGGGTGCTTAAACTCATAGTTGAACGCTGTAGAGTGGCCAGTCACTTTAGAAGAATGGATGTATTTGTCTGCACAACCAAATTATCATTGATCTAGGACGTAACGGTAACGAACTGGACAATAGGTATTGTAGTTTTTATTACATGTCCCTTCACTTTATCAGTTCAAATCCTGTTGGGGTAAACTTTTATTTCCCATACCCCTAAGACTAGTTAATGGATACACTTGTCATATACTGGGGGGAGGGGGGTGACTGAATCAACTATCCTCCTCCTCTTCTTTTTCTATATATACTTCTATAACTATTTAGCTTAAAATTTCAGTTGAGGGGACATTAATGTTGTCCCTAACAGCGCTTGAGCTCACAACAGCAGGACAACGAACCTACTTATTTCTAGACATTTAATTTTGGTCTTTCTCTCTTTTCCCCTTCTCTCTCCCCCTCTGTCTCTCTTTCTCCTCTCCCCTTCACCCTTTTCCTTTTTTGTTATTTTCGCTAACAACCCCATCAACTTCCTAAAATAACATTTGTCTATTTTAGGTAATCCTCCTCCCCCTTCCTCACCCTCTGTTTATTTATCTACTTTAATTAGTTATTATCTCAAACTTGGGATTAACTCACACCTCACCTCACCGTCCTTCATCCCACCTCCATATTCCCCACTCCACCTCAACTCATCCTACCACAATGTCCCCACCCTACGCAGCAAGTTACATTACATAATTTGGGCAAATTGGAGAGAAATAGAGTTTCTGTCTTGTGTATCTGTGTCTAGAGTGACTTGTGTAGAATCATGTGTGTTTTTAAGTGTATGTGTGTGTGTATATATGTGTGTGAGCTGTAGATGCATCTATACGTGCATTTATATATTTATGCGTCTCCAGAGAAAGGATATTCTAGCTACTACTGATCCATTGACCGTCCAGACATGAAGATACTTAAACAGGTGAGCAGTGGTGGGCCAGTGAAAGTGGAGCATGACTGCAGAAGCTGTCAACTACAAACTAAATATCTAGAGGTCTTCTTGTGAACATGACCGGGGCATTACTGTCAGCAGTGATTTGTGCTGGACAAGGCACATCTCTAAAATTGTCAAGAAGGCCGAGGGTGTCTTGGCATCACTCAGCAACACCTTTGTCAGCTGCTCTTCAGCTATTTATTTAAAGCTGCATATGGCTATGATGCAGCCACATTTGGAATTTGCATCACCAGTCTGGAATCCCCATTCTTGCTCAGAACATTGACCTCCTGGAAACTGTTCAGAGACATGCATCTAGTACTGGACAAGGATCCTGAATTATTTTCCCTGTTTTTGAGAGCAGTCTGGTTCCTTTTTACTATTCTCATTTGTGAGAGCAGTCAAGTTTATTTTAGACATTCTCATTTTAAAAATCATCTCTGGCTAATCGTTGAGAGGACGTTGATGTTGCCTTGGCAGAGGTTTGCGCTCTCTGAGCACTCTTATTATTATTTTCATTATTATTATTATTATTATTATCATCATCATCATTATTATTATTATTATTATTATTATTATTATTAGTGTCAAGGTAGCAAGCTGGCAGAATCCTGAGCACACCAGGTAAAATGCTTAGTGGCATTTCATCTGTCTTTACATTCTGAGTTCAAATTCTGCTGAGGTCAACTTTGCCTTTCAGCATTGATAAAATAAGTACCAGTTGAATTCTGGGCTGGGGTCAATGTAATCAACTTAACCCCTCCCCTGAAATTTCTTTGTGCAAAATTTGAAACCATTGTTATTATTGTCATAGATTGGTAGAATCTCCAGATTTTACCAGCATAATAATATTAATTTCATTTATTTGCCACAAAGGCCACTAATGAGGTGACATTACAGGCACACATTACAAAAATTAATTACATAAAGGCATGGAAAACAACAGTGATCCATTGGAATGAAATGAGACTTTGAAAAAGCGGTCAGAGCCACCTAGCGAAGTAAGAAACCAGGATTAATTAAAATATTGAACATTTAAAATTTTTTTTTCCAGAAACAGTTTGAGATGAGTGTTAAATGTTTTAATTTAGTAATGTCACTACCACCACCACAACCACCACAACAATGACAACTACCATTACACACCTCTGCCATCACTACCACCACATAACATCCATTACGTACCACCACCACCACACTTTCATCGTCATCATTATTTTCATATTACATCAAACACACATGCACACACACACACACAGAGACAAATCACCACCACCACCTTCTCTACCCATCACCACTACCACCTCTGCCACCATTGCTGCCTTCTTCACAGCCCATCACCACCACCACTACCACTTTACATTATGTAAAAGTGAGTAATCAGCTATCTTCAATATACATTGTTTTAAAATTGTTTACACAGACTAAACAGTCAGAAATTATAACACTCACACACATACATACATTACTGCTAGAACACACACACATACATACTATCCACATACTCATATACTACATGCACGTGCACACATACACACGTACACATTTTATTGACAGTGATTTCTAAGTTTCACCAGGGTGGTGAGGCTGACTACCAGCAAAACTTCCAAGTCACTGTCAATAAAATTGTTAAAATTATTTTACATTTAACATGAGTCCTTTCATCACTTGTTTAGTTTGTATGCCTGTAAAAATATCCTTTAACTATATATGCACACACTTATATATATATATATATATATATATATATATATAGATAGATAGATAATCATAAATATACAGGGATTAGCATTGAGTTGCTTCTCCAACATACTGAAAATTTAGAAATAGCAGTCAAAGAACTACTGATTCTAAACTACAAATTTTTCTCTAAATGGATGGCGATATTTATGGCACACATAGAACAAAAAACCGGAGGGGAAAGCATAAACAAAACAAGACTTTAGTTAATCGGATACGATCGTTTCATGGTTAAGAGAATGAAAAATCCCTATTCCAATCCTCAGTCCGATATTCTGATAAATGTGAAAGTGTCTCTAAAAAAATTCACGGTAATCTTTGGCCATGCGACACCAAAAATCAACGATAAGAAAGGCACTTACGAATTCATCTGTTAGTGAGTTCAGGCATCCCATCTCAAAGAAATCTATGTGTGCCATAAATACCGCCATCCATTTAGAGAAAAATTTGTAGTTTAAAATCAGTAGTTCTTTGACTGCTATTTCTAAATTTTCAGTATGTTGGAGAAGCAACTCAATGCTAATCCCTGTATATTTATGATGATAAATGGTTTTACCGATAAAGGTTTTTTCATACTGAACTACTTGGCAAAATTGTTAATTATTAATTCTATTATTAATTGACGATTCCCTGCCCTTATTCTTGTATATATATATAGATAGATAGATAGATACATTTCTTTTATTAGCCACACAGGGCTTTACACAGGGGACAAATACAATGTAGAGCTTTTCTTTTTGGGAGGGGGAAGGAGAGAAAGAAAAAGGGGGGAGCAAAAGGGATCGTAGGAAAGAAAAAAGGGGGGGTATAGATAGATAGATAGATATCTTAGCTCTAAGATTCTACAGTGTTGTTAACACAAGAGGCAACAAGCCTTCTCTAAACATTTTAGTTGTTCACCTTATTGTCATAAGACAATATATCTCTGCTTGCTTATACGTTTGTTGTGAGGCAGTGAGCTCTCCTTGACTAAAGGTTTGTTGTGAAGCAGTGAGCTCTCCTTCACTAAAGGTTTGTTGTGAGGCAGTGAGGTCTAGTTCACTAAAGGTTTTTTGTGAGGCCAACTCTCATTGCTATCATGTCATCCCAGAACATACTGCACCATGTCTTCCTTGATCTTTCTCTTGGTCCTTTTCTTCTTTCTGGTGTCCACTCCATCACAGTGGTACCATGTCTCTCCTGTTGTACTCAACGCACATGGCTAGTAATCCTTATCCATCGCTTCATCATCATGTCCTGCAAACTTCTCTTGCCAGCTCTACTTATAAACTACATTAATCTCACCTGTCTGGAGCTTGAAGACCGGTATTTTTTAAAAATCTAGTTTACTAAGGATATCTATCCACACACACACACACACATATTAATCTTCACTTTTATGTTAAACTGAAGTATTACTCAATACTTTCGCTAGAGTACATGTTCATTATTCTTTAACAGGAATAGTTTCACAGTAACTTTGCAGATTCAGACTGTTTACACTTCATTGGACTTTCTGATAGAGACTAAGCAGGCCAAAACTTCACAGTTTCTCTCAACAATATATATATATATATATATATATATATATATATATATATATATATACATACACACACACATATATATGTATGTATATATAAAAGAGGGAGAGAGAAAGTGTGGAGATAAATTCTAAGATTTATTTAATACATTCTTATATTTGTCTCATTAGTGAATTGGTCTGTCGTGCAAAGTTTTACCTTACAATAAATTACATCATCAAATCATCAGATATTGTATAACAAATGAAATATTAGCTTTAATACAGTTTATAGCAGTTCAACAGATACATTAACTTTGCATTCATATTTCTTTTACAAATTTGGGGAAACTTAAAGCTAGGTTTATTTATGATACTTCCCAACCAGGATGTAACTGTGTTGCCATTGTTCCATTACCATAGGTTTGCATTCTTAATTTTGATATTGGTTTCAAATTTCAGCGCAAGGCCAGCAATTTCGAGGGAGTGAGTAAGTTGATTACATTGACCCTAGGGTTCATCTGGTACTTCTTTTACCGACCCCTAAAAGGATGAATAGCAAAATCAACCTTGGCAAAATCTTCTTAATTTTAATATTAATATTTTGTTACTTGCTAATCTCAACTCAGTCCGAACAAGGTTTATTAACCTACAACTTGGCCTATTCATGAAACTGACCTTTTGATAGTTCAATGATATGAATGCTTTGTTTTCAATTAGAGATTCAACTCTTGTCTCTGTTCATACTTTCTGTGATGGCCTTAGCTTCTTCCTTTTTAGGGAAATCCTTCATAGGTTTTCATACTAATTTTCACCTAAATGGTTATATTTATTATTTGATATTTTATGTAAGTTGTTTCTCTTATTAGAAAATACAATCAAACTGTTAGAGGCTTAAAATGTCCTTAATTAGGTTATTCTAGAGTTAGAATAATTATGGAATTTTTAGATGCTTAAAGTTATAGTTTATAATTTAAGACGTTTATGGTTAATTTTGTTTATCTGCATAATTTTGAATGGTACAAAATATTCAACTTGGGAGAATATTTTCAAGTGGTGTTGATGTTGTGCATGGCAATATTGGAAAACTCAACGTCAAATAGAGATGCCTTCCAACACATGTAACATACAACATCCTACATATTTACAAACAGAAATTTGATATAGATCCTGTTGTTGGAGATGGTTAGAGCAATGGTATGATTTTTTTAATTGGGTAGTCCATATTAAATATCTCCATTGTATTGTAAATTGTGTTGGTACAGTGGTACAGTACTCTGTTCCTAAACATCTCCAGTCTCACAAGATTCATAAGGTTGTGTGTGTGTGTGCATGTATTTATACACACACACACACACACACACACACACGTCACACACAGATATATATATAGCACTTGTCTTCTGAATTATCCTCAACTGTTGAGTAATATATCTTAAGTGAATATGATAG
>NC_142936.1:83450658-83453158 GCF_046866305.1 Octopus bimaculoides | reverse complement strand
TTTGTGTACTAGATAAATTTGCATACTGTTTGTATGTGCACACACCACCACCACCACCACCACTACTACAACTACTACTACTGTATCAAAACATCTCCACCATCACACCTTCACCTCTGCACCACCACCAACACTACTCCCACTGCTCTAACTGCCATTTACTAGTACTTGTCTATGAAAGGATTAATTTCTCACTTTCAACATCCCTTAAAGGATAATTTAATCCTTCTTAATCTTCGTTTATCCTTGTTGTTGCTGTTGTTCATGGCTGGTTAAACTCTTTCTGGGGGCAAGTTGTGGGTGGAACCCCCAGATTATTCTGGAATGTCAAGGATTAAGTTAACATTTGTTATTCGGTATGTACAGGGGTCTCACGGTTGGATCCTTAAATAATCCCTATATTGGGAGTCACACCTAATGATGTGAAGGGATATGTTTAATTTATTGGTGTGATAATATTCCTTCATTAGAAAATCTAACAGTAATTACATTGTGTAACAAAATTTTTATTTGTTTTGTGTTTGGTCATTAAATGTTATTTCCTATTTGATTCTATCTGGAAATCAAAGGAAATGACTACTATTCTCTTCAAACTTTGCTTTTGTGACCTGGACATCAATGTTTTGAAACTGACCTATTTCCCATTACGTTTCAGACAGATTCAGTGCTGAGATGCTGAAGCAGAAATATCATTATAGCAAATATTCTGCTCAATACCACTGAACTGCTTGTCAATTGCTTGACCTTAACCACTTGAGCATGTCCCTTAGTGGCTGACAATATATGTATTTCTGATCATGGGCAGAAGAAGTGGGGGTAGCATCATAGCCATGTGCTGAGAGGGATTCTTTGCAGTGTGTGTGTTTTAAACTGTCACCTTCCCTTGACATCATGTAGAGGTTGTAAACAAATTCACTGTCATGCAAACCATGTCCTTTGTTCCCAATCTCTCCATTACGGGGGGAAATATTACTTTGCTTGGAAACAGGTGAGTGTTGGTGAAAGGAAGGGCATCTGGCCTTGGGAAATCTGCCTAACAAATTCTGTCCAACCTGTGTAAGCATAGAAAAGTGAATGTTAAAATGATAATGATGATACATATAGCCTGTAACGTGTGGGTGTAACAGCTACTCTATCCAGATATGTGAGTGGTATTGTGTGTGTGTGTGTGTGTGTTGTGTGTTGGCACTCCATCGCTTACAACGTCGAGGGTTCCAGTTGATCCGATCAACAGAACAACCTGCTCGTGAAATTAACGTGCAAGTGGCTGAGCACTCCACAGACATGTGTACCCTTAACGTAGTTCTCGGAGATATTCAGCGTGACACAGTGTGACAAGGCTGACCCTTTGAATTACAGGCACAACAGAAACAGGAAGTAAGAGTGAGAGAAAGTTGTGGTGGAAGAGTACAGCAGGGTTCGCCACCATCCCCTGCCGGAGCCTCGTGGAGCTTTAGGTGTTTTCGCTCAATAAACACTCACAACGCCCGGTCTGGGAATCGAAACCGCGATCCTATGACTGCGAGTCCGCTGCCCTAACCACTCGGCCATTGCGCCTCCATGGTGTGTGTTGTGGAATACCATTAACTATTTTGACTGAGGGGGTTTCTGAAAACATAACGTTTGTGATGCAGTTTTGGTTATATGTGATTATTCTTAATCATCAGAGATTGAGATTTAGATAAGAGCAGAGGGTAGGGCCCTACAGCATTACCCACTATTGAACTCTGATTGACCAGTTAGTTCTATGATCAAAAGTGCTCCAGCTGGGACCCTGTTATTATTCGATATAGCCAAGGACTAGATTATCAAATGGGTCCTTCATTTTTTAAGCCACTGGGGTGTGATGTGTGAGAAATTTGGCAGCCATTTCTAGCAGATAAGGTGACTGCATAGAAATACCCTTGATGTTATGTGTAATGAAGAGATGGTGTCTTGAGACTGTTCAGAGCAAACTTCAGTTCATATCACTGTTAGAAATAGATGTCAAATCATCTGGGAATGTTACCTGTGAGAGACTAGCGTATTATCTCAACAAAGTTTTATCTCTCATCCACTTCATTATATGAAAATGGAACTAAGTGCCATCTTTCAAGGGATTTACTCTACCAGATGCAGAACACATTAACATTATGCTAGTCATACACCCACTTTATATCCACTCCCAGCTAAAGATTTAAGATATATCCAACAACGATGGTTTATCTATGTGAATTCTGTCGTCTTATTTCTGTAGCCACCCCTTAAAATGTTAGGTAAAGCCAGTTGTGTGTGGATAGAGATCCTCAGCTGATAGTGTATCTATTCTGATTTCTATATATAGTAAACCAACTGTGGCAGGGAGAGGCCCTCTACAGGAATGACAAGACATTGCTGACCTTTCAAATCAACAACTCTCAACACAGCCATAAAAAGCAATAAAGCAGAAAATTCTGGCCAAGTAAACATATTTTGGATGTAAAACGAATATTGTGAAACTTAAGGAATTTACCAGAAAGTT
>NC_142936.1:83418158-83448158 GCF_046866305.1 Octopus bimaculoides | reverse complement strand
TGTTTGCACGCGCTAGCGTAATCAGAAAAGAGAGTTCTCTTGTCAGATGTTTGTGTGTGATAGAGAGCAAGCGAGAGAGAGAGAGAGTGTGTGTGTTTGTGTGTGTGTGTGTGTGTGTAGTCTGTTCAGACTCTGAACTGCCTTGTACTGAAGATATGAGATTAGCAATGACACATGGTGTAGCAGAGATATCTGCTGTTCCAAGTTTAACTTCACCACCAGGAATTATGGGACATCATCATCATCACAACCACAGATACTAACATTATTAAACACCACCATCATAATAATAATGGATTCTATTCTTATCCATTGAATTTTATCCTGCTTCTTTGGGGTCTTTCATTGACTACCATCAGTTTACACCAGATACTTTGTGTGTGTGTGTACGTGTGTGTGTGTACGTGTGTGTGTGTGTGTGTAGTCTATCTTTCTATCTCCTCAACAAGATGTCCGACCCTACCAAGTTCCATGATTGTTGATGTAAGTCAACAACAACCTATACAATCAGCTGTTGGGAGTGGCTGTCTCTCCACCCTCACCTACATTTTATACAGAGAGTTGGGGAATGGAGGAGGTGGGAGGACGTTTGCCCCCCCCCTCCCACTCCCCTCCCCGTAACCACCACCCCATCCTACCTCACTCTCTGTAACAGTGACAGGAGTCAGTCCTAGTTAACTGCACGGCAGCAGAGAACTAATGCCTTTAATATAAGAAAACATGCAGTTATAAAGGGGTGGTGGTGGTGGTGGCAGTGTTGGTGCTGTTGGTCCATCCTCCAGGAGTTCTATCTTCTCTTCACCAGAACTCTCTCTGTTGGCTCCCCCATGTCTAGCTTATCACACACACATCTGTTCAAAGTGCATATTAAGTCATTCATAACCCTGACCAAACCCCTTCACACACACACACACATCTAATCCTCACATACTTTCTAACTTATGGCATTTGAAACCCATTAGAGAACGTCTCCCTCCCCCCCGTTCTCCCTCCCTGCATCCCCACCCTCATCCCAACACCACTGAGGCAGGAGAGGGAGTGAGGGTGGGGGTTGGGGGTATTCTCAAATGTCAACAAGACAAAATCTTGATTAAATAATAAGCAAGTATCTCCAGACCCAAGAAATGTTCAGTTTCTTCTCCCTGGCCTACTTCCTTACTCAACTACATCATCATTATCATCATCATCATCTTAATCACCATGGTCGTCATTTTAATCATCATCGTCATCACCGTCATAATATCCATTTCTACACTCCCATGGTCCATGTTGTTGTTGTTGCTGTTGTTATTGTTGTTTGGCTGACTTCTCTTACTCAGCTGTTCACATCAAAGAAACTACAGCAATGGCAACATAAAAAAATGTTTCTGGTTCAGTCTTGTGACTTTTCGACTGAATTTAGTGTTACTGGAGAATTTAGTGTAGAGTTGCGTCTGTTAATACTTCTAACACCACCCTCCCCACCACCCTTTTCTGCTGAGGTACTCCAGTACTTACACCTTTTCCCTGCGCCCCCCGCTCCTTCACTGTACCCAACAAAAAGGATGGAAGGCAAAGTTGACCTTGGCAGTATTTTGTCCAGTGTGCTAACAGTTCTGTCAGCTTGGCCACATTATTATTATTATTCATTTAACGTCCGCTTTCCATGCTAGCATGGGTTGGACGATTTGACTGAGGACTGGTGAACCAGATGGCTACACCAGGCTCCAATCTGATTTGGCAGAGTTTCTACAACTGGATGCCCTTCCTAACGCCAACCACTCTTCGGGCCGACCGAAGCTTTGTGATTGAATTTGGTAGGCAGAAGTTACTGCCGTGTGTATATATGTTTGTGTATGTGCTTGTACCTCTCTCCGAAAGAGGGAGAGAGGAAATTATTATTATTATTATTATTATTTTATTAGCCACACGGGCTTACATAAAACAGCATAAAATGACATGACACAACATAAAAGACAACACAAGATGATACAAAGGGTTTTACAGCATGTAAACACTAGAAAACAATAAAAAATTAAACAACATGAATCTCTCAATAGGATGAGGCACTTTAAGGTCCTTCATGGAAAAACCCACAAAAGCCATGGGTAACAGAGCAACAGGGCAAGAGCCCTTCTCCTTTTATTTCTTCACAGATGTATGCTCAGAATTGATGCTATACATGACAGTGGCTTTCATGACTGTTTATCTTAACTGATTGGAAGTATTATCATGTACATTGTTTTGTCTGGTTATAAAAGATGGGCTACAGCAAATATTCTTCTCAATACCACGGAATTTCTTGTTAGTTGTTTGACCTTAACCAGTCGAGCATGTCCCTTAGCGGCTGATGATATGTGCATCCCTGATCATGAGCAGGAATAGTGGGGGAGCATCATAGTTATGTGTTGAGAGGAATTCTTTAGGGTTTGAATAATTCACTCCTGGAAAAATGGGTGTTTTATTCACCATCCTTAAGCAAATCTTATTCCGGGACCTTTTGTGCACAATGGGCTACTCAGCCTAAAGAAAATTCTAACTAGGCTCCACCTGCAAGGTCATGCACTGTTTATCTTGATATGAGATCACCATGTCTCGCACATATGGTTGTGATGCATGTGCCTGGTGTCCCCTTATCAGATGGGTGTTTATGATGGGCTTCATATATTTGTACCCCAGTATCACTTAGGTGGCATGCATTGCTCTCTCACTCAATAATAATAATAATAATAGTAATAATAGTAATAGTCTTGGTTAATGCAATTGATTATTATTAGATGTTAGTGAATGAAAAGATGGGATTGTTAACCACACTTCTGCCACTGGTAGGACTGTGAACCATGTATCTATGAGTTACTTGCCTTACATTGGTACTTCTCATACTGTTCTATTTACATTTTCATTTGTAAATTCCTAATCAATTTCCTGTGGGTGTTGGTTTGAGTAAATGGACATATCAAAAGTTCTGATTTTTTTCCTTTGTTGTTTTTTTTTTGTTTTTGTTTTTTTGTTCAGGAACTTGATTAAAAGTAAGGGTTGATTGAAGGGAACTGAGGCTTAGCAACAGGCAAGATATAATGGAAAGGTTATCAAACTCAGGCCCATTTTATTCATGATTGCAGGAGGGAAACCACCTGTAGAGGAAACTAGAAGTGGGTGAGTTAGGTGGGGGCAGCATCACTGCAGATGTGAGAGGGGTCATACGGCTTTAGAGAGTGTGGGGGAAGATGTAAAGCGTAAGAGAGGAATTCTATATGTATAATAATGGTGGTATTGGTAATAACTACAAGTCTGTAATTAAATTACAGAAGAGATTCCATGTAGTATTGGTTGTTATGGTAGAGATGATTCTAGGATTACAATAATGATAAAATGTTAGGGAGTTTAGTTGGTATTATTTTAAAATTCTATATTACAATTAAAGGAAAATAGGTTTATTGGTTTCCAAGAAATCAATCAAAGGTTCACTGAACTGATAAGGGAATCTCTCTGTAAGTGATAAGGGAATCTCTGTAACAAAGTGCAGAACAAATGTCACCAGAGATTTCATTTTAAAAGCACCAGTTTTTCATTTTCCGCACGCACGCACGCACACACACACAAACATTTATAAACTTGCCTGAGAGAAACAAGAGATCAACTTGACCAAAATAAAAGTGTTTTATATATGTATATATATGTATGTGTAAGCGCAGGAGTGGCTGTGGTAAGTAGCTTGTTTACCAACCACATGGTTCTAGGTTCAGTCCCACTGCATGGCACCTTGGGCAAGTGTTTTGTACTATAGCCTCAGGCTGACCAAAGCTTTGTGAGTGGATCTGGTAGATGGAAACTGAAAAGAAGCCCATCGTATATATATATATATATGTGTGTGTGTCTGTGTTTGTCCCCCCCCCTCACCATCATTTGACAACCAATGTTTGTGCATTTATGTCCCCATAACTTAGCCATTCAGCAAAAGAGACTGATAGAATAAGTACTAGGCTTACAAAGAATAAATCCTGGGACTAAAGGTGGTGTGGATCTATTCCATCTCAATCACAGATTTTTAAATTAATTTTTTTTAACTAAACAGTTTGGAACCACATGGCTTTGAATTGAACTTCTTTACCACATACCCATTAAGATATATGGATGGGAGTCATAGTGTTGATGGTAGTAGGAGTTGTGTTGTAGAGTTTAGGTCAATATCGACAATATTAGGACGCGCACATAACTGTGGCAGTTTATCAATATTTCCTTCAGTGTTCACACACACACACACATCCTCAGTTCTATATCCTCACCCTCCAAAGTCCTCACTTATCATTACCCACCTTACACTCCATCCCTAGGTTGACATTAAAGCGAGATGGGGATTATAATGCTGATGGTTTGTGGAAAAGTAAGATGGCAATGGGAGTTAGATTGCTGAAAATACTGGCAGGATGTTTTCTTAGATAAGATAACTACTCTACTTTTACACAGGCTTTCCCTTGTCTATCTACATCTATCTATCTAGCTTGCTAGCTAGTTATCTCTTATCTATGTATATCTATCTTTCTGTCCATATTTAACAAACTATATCCATATCTGTTTATCTATATCTATTTATCTATCCATCCATTTATTTGTATCTATTTTCCTTATGTATTCAGGGTCAGATTAAGACCTATTAGAAGCCTTAAGCACTTCAAAGATTTTGTTGCCCTGATATATATGTAATTCAAAATATAAACAATGATAACCCATAAAATAAATTTATATTTTTTTAAATGAAACAAAACTGACAGTAAGATGGAAAATAATGTTTGTTTTTGTATACTTCCACTTCATTTATATTTTAAAAGTTTTCTCATACCTTTTTTTTTTAATTGCAAAGTCTTCGATCAGATCCTCACTATGACACCATGAACACTTTGAAATTATATTTCTGATCATACAAACCACTTCAAATATTATTTTAGCAAATCTAAAGTGATTTCTTTTGTGCCATAAACCATTTACCATTTCACTGGTACCCTACTTTCCCTTGATGTCCTTAGCATGTGCTTATATTGCTTAATAGTTAATTCAGCTTTATATAGATATATATATATATATAGTTGTGTATTTGCATCTGTGATTGCATAACTGTGTGCATGATATACATACATATCCGTATTTTATATATACATACAGGCGTAGGAGTGGTTGTGTGGTTAAGTAGCTTGCTTACCAACTACATGGTTCCGGGTTCAGTCCCACTGCATGGCATCTTGGGCAAGTGTCTTCTACTAAAACCTCAGGCCGACCAATGCTTTGTGAGTGGATTTGGTAGACGGAAACTGAAAGAAGCCTGTCGTATATATGTATATATATATATATATATATATATATGTATCTATGTGTGTATGTGTTTGTGTGTCTGTGTTTGTCCACCCAACATCGCTTGACAACCGATGCTGGTGTGTTTACGTCCCCGTAACTTAGCGGTTCGGCAAAAGAGATCGACAGAATAAGTACTAGGCTTCCAAAGAATAAGTCCTGGGAGTCGATTTGCTCGACTAAAGGCGGTGCTCCAGCATGGCCACAGTCAAAAAGACAAACAAGTAAAAGAGTAAAGAGTATACACACATACAAACAAACAAGTGAGTAGATAACCCCCCCCCCAAAAAAAAATAAGTGGCACTCATCATATTTGGCTGGAATTTACACATATTTAATATGAGTTTGACTCAACTCCATATGACTTAAAATTTCATAGGCACATGCAATACTTGGCTGATATTCAATATCAGCCGAGTAGACTGGAGTAATCTGAAATGAAGTGCATTTCTCAAAGATGACAACATGTCGCCTGGTCCAGAAATTGAACCCATGACTTTTTGATCATCAGGCCAGTCAGGCCAACACCCTTATCACTGAGCCATATATCTTAACATACACATGTATGTACGTATGTGTATGTATTGTGTATATATGTATCTATCTATCTATGTGTGTGTGTGTGTGTGTGTGTGTGTATTCTTTTATGCTATTATATGTTTCAGTCATTTGACTGTGGCCATGCTGGAGCACCGCCTTTAGTTGAACAAATCAACCCCGGGTCTTATTCTTTGTAAGTCTTGTACTTATTCTATTGGTCTCTTTTGCTGAACTGCTAAGTTACAGGGACATAAACACACTAACATCGGTTGTCAAGGGATGGTGGGGGGACAAACACAAACACACAAACATATACACATATATATATATACATATACGACAGGCTTCTTTCAGTTTCCATCTACTAAATCCATTCACAAGGCTTTGGTCGACCTGAGGCTATAATAGAAGACACTTGCCCAAGGTGCCACGCAGTGGGACTGAACCCAGAACCATGTGGTTGGTAAGCAAGCTACTTATCACACAGCCACTCTTATATATATATATATATATATATAGGTGGTAAGAAGTTTAATTCCCAACCACATGGTTCCAGGTTCAATCCCACTCTGTGGCATCTTGGGCAAGTGAAGTGAGTTCAGCTATAGCCTCAGGCTGACCAAAGCTTTGAGTGGATTTGGTACACAAAAACTTTAAGAAGCCTGTCGTATGCATGTGTGTGTGCATGTTTGTTCTTCACCATCACTTGCCAACCAGTGTTGTTGCATTTACATCCCCATAACTTAGCAGTTCGGCAAAAGACACTATTAGAATAAGTACTGAGCTTTAAAAATAACTACTGGGATCAATTTGTTTGGCTAAAATTCTACAAGGCTGTGCCCCAGCATGGCCACAGTCTAATGACAGAAACAAGTAAAAGAATAAAAAAATATTCAGGTACACATCCCCATTTTTATTGTTGTATGTATATTTAGTGGTGGTAGTGGTTATACTCACATACATAATTGTAGTTTACCATTTCAGTACATTTTCTATGAGTATATATATATATTTATTTATACACACAATATTTTTCTTTTGTATGTTGGTAACACACACACACACACACACACACACACACACACACACAAATGGTAATCTAGATGTAAATGGAGATTACCATTTGCTGTGTTCTCCAGACAGCCTGACTGTTGATTATGGCACACAGTACACACACACACACACACACACACACACATACACACTCACACACACAGCTATTAAATGTTCCTTTGACCTGTTTCCTGTCCTCCACCCCACTCACTACCACCATTTTATTTACACGCTATTTCACTTCACCATTCCCACCCCAACCTCCCAACCCCATTACATCAGGTTATGTAGCCCTACACCCTTGTGAATTGTATTACATAACCCTACATGTGTGTGTGTGTGTTTGTGTTTTAATGAAGAAGAGAAAAAGCACTCAATACCATAGAATATCACTGTTTATACACGCTGATCTTGGTTAGCTTCAATACGCTATACATACATACATGCATGCATGTATACTGACACACAGACATCGTAATCTAATGCCCATGTTCCATGCTGGTTTGACAGGATCTGACAGGTTTGAAGACTGCTTTGCCCTCCAGAGTCTCCTTCAGTCTGGTATTTATAGCTGGATGCCCTTCCTAATACCAACCACTTCACTGCATGCTTTAAGTGTTTTTTTTTTTATAGCACCACCTCCAATGAGGTCTATGGGTGTCTACAGTAGAGAGGAAGGTGACTTTATGCTGGAAATGAGAGGTTCAAGTGAGAGGGAAGGTGTCAGAACAGAACAGGTTTTTTGCTTAAGGGAGCTACACAGCAACTCACATTATAGAAGAGAAAGTAGGAGTACTGTCTTGGGACAGTCGCCATTGTCTTTCTTTTTCCGAATTTGCTTTGAAAATGAAATGGCGTTTTCTTTGTGATGGTGTCTGAAAGATGTCATGTGTTGGTATAGTCAGTTTTTAAATTAGTTTTCTGTTACTAATGTAACACACAGTTCTGTCCCTTATTTTTTCTTCAGTTGTAACTGCCAGATTCACAGTGTTTTTATGTTAACTTTTATTTTCTCTTTAGCATGTATTGTTTAAAAGGATTCTATGGTTACAAAATTAAATGATTTTGCCTACAGTTCAGAAAATGGCTTTCATATTGCTCCTGTTGAATAATTTACAAAGTTTACAATCTTTGTTGTCATTTTTTTAATACACACTTTTCCATGCTTGCATGGGTCAGATAAAATCCATTGAGGCTGAGATTCTCTATGGTTAGATGTCTTTCCTGTCACTCCAAACAATATTTCTCCATGGCTTGACATGTTTTCATGTTCATTGTAAATGAATAACACCACTTGTCAGTTGGTGTTGCTCGCTTACAACTATTGATTGCTGTCAAGACAAAAAGACACTCTCTCTCTCTCTTCTTCTCAAATACACATACACACATACATACTCGCACACACTGATAAACACAGATACGACAGGCTTCTTTTAGTTTCTGTCTACAAAATCTTCTCACAAGTCTTTGGTCAGCTTGCCCAGGATGCTGCAGAGGGACTAAAATGAAAACCATGTGGTTGGGATGCAAACTTTTTTTTTACCATGCAGCCATGCATGTTCCTGCATGTTTATATTTATTTATTATGTAATTATTATAATTATTAATTAATGATTTGTATTTAATTATTAATTACTGATTTCTATTTGCAGGATGGGGCAAGCATAGCAGATGAAAATGATCCGGAAGGTAATTATTTTTACACACTGTAGACTCTTTTCATTTCATTTTCTATCTTTCAACTATTGTGAAGTGCTAAAGATATAGGCTATGGGTTTGTCCACTGTGATAAAAAATGGATTGTGTTGCTGCTGTTGTTTGCTACCAGTTCATCCCTGAGTGAACAAACCTATGATCAAAGACATTCTAACCCTGACCATCTCGCCTTTTATTTGGACAAGTGCATCTAAAACTACATTATCTCATGTGTTCTTGATTTTTAAAACAGTAAAGTGTGATTTGATGGAGATTTGGCTACTATTTTTAGCACATTGAGGCACTTCTTTTGGCTCAGATTTAGTTTTGTAAATGTTTCAGGTATATGCCATAAATCCTCGAGTATAGTCCGCCCTTGAGTATAATACGCAGGGGATTTTTAGGGGGCTGTATCTCTGAAAAACCTAAACCTTGTGTATAATATGCACCCCTTCTCTAACTTGAGTCAATGAGGTCTATATAACATTTGTAAATGTATATACAGTAACTCCCCTTATTATTATTGAATATATAACATAATGCAAACGTATAGCTTTTTTGTGCACCTTGTTTGCAGAAAATAAAGAAATAACAGTAATAATGTCAGTGAAAAATAAATATTAAGTAAATTGCCTTTACATATTTATCACTTAGAAAATTTTGCTTAGAAAATATTTTTCATTTTTAACCTCATATATAGTACACAGTAGAAATTTTGACCTTTAAATTTTGGGAAAAAAGTGCTGATTATACTCGAGGATTTACGGTATATATGGTAGCATAATATTGATGAAAAGTTATAGAAAAGTAACCTCTATTCCCTTTCCATCACTATTCATGAAGATCCTGAAAACAGTCATGGGGGCTACCTTCCATCCTCTGAGTTAGACATTAAACAAAAACTCTGCCCTGATTGAGAAGTTGTGTGATCAAAGAGATTTCATCTATGACCACCCAACTTTTTGTTTATCTAGGACTATACTGGTCAATGTATCTTTCTTTTCTTGTAAGATGTGATTTGAGGGAGATTTAGCTTCTACTTCTCGAAGGTCAAGTGAATACTTAGAGTTGTCACAACAGGTCACTAAAATTGTCACAACTGGTCTCTGGACATGACACAAATCACTACATGTGCCACAACAGATCACTGGGTGTATCACAAGTCACTACATGTGTTACAATGGAATGCAGCATGTGTCACAATCAAATGCCCCTTGTGTCACAATAGAATACCTCATGTGTCAATGTAATGCTACATAGAATACCTCATGTGTCAATGTAATGCTACATGTGTCATAACAGGAGATTGGTACATGTATCAGATCAGAACTAGTTATGCCATAACATTATCCACACTTGTTTCTGATATCTTCTTTATTAATTAATTTGTCACAAAACCAAGTTAATTAGTATCAGCTTTGAAATAAAGAAAAGAAATAAAATCCTGCTGTAATCATTAAAAGTGTAACTCCTTCAACATCTGACTTGATTAAACAATGTAATCCATTATTTGCTGGAAGAGAGACACCTATTTCTGGTGAATGTTGTTGCTGTTATTTAGGTTCCAATAATGGGCCACTCATTACTGAGTCTGTTTATCTCATTAACATAAAGCTATTCCAACCAACTCTGTTGAGACTGCTGTATGAAGTAGTCCTTTCTTTACTGAAACTATTTACTTAGGTTCAAGTTTACCCACAGATGTACGAGAACCATAAACTATACACAGGGGTATTACAAACAATGGCATAAATATTCCACCAGCAATATATATAAGGATACCAAAGACAGTGGCACAAGTGTGCCACCAGCAATATACAGAGGTGTCACAAATGATGACACAAGTGTGTGTCACCAACAATACATAAAGGTGCCACAAATGATGGCACAAGTGTGTCACCAATAATACACAGGTTCCCCACAAGAAGTGACACAGAGGTCCCACAAACGATAGTGTGTGCCACCAACAATACATAGAGGTGTCACAAACACTTATACAAGTGTTCCACCAACAATTCATAAAGGTGCCACAAATGATGGCACGAGTGTGCCACCAATAATACACAAGTGTGCCAACAGCAATATACAGAGTGCCACAAACTATGACACAGGGGCCCCACAAGCAGTGACACTGGTGATACAAATGATGACAAGTATGTGCCACCAACAATTCACAGAGGTGTCACAAACACTTACACAAGTGTACCACCAACAACACATAAAGGTTCCACAAATGATGGCACGAGTGTGCCACTAGTAATACACAGGGGCCCCACGAGCAGTGACACAAGTGTGCCAACAGCAATATACAGGGTGCCACAAATTATGACACAAGAGTGGAGTTGAATGACAACATATTTCCTGCTTCTATTCAGAATGTTTAAAACTGTCACAAGAAAGTTTGCAAGTCTGTGTTCTTGATATAAAAGATGAAAGAAGAATGAGATAAACAAATCTATATATAGTGTGGGAAATATTTTTATTGGAAGGAAAAAGTGTAGATGTTATTATTAACTTTATTACTTTACTGTGAAATGTATGTAAAGTTATAAATAACGTTTGATCACAGTTTAACCATTGTCACAGTATAACCCTTTGAACATGGCAAGCAGATATATCTGCTCAAAATTATATTACTGTTAATGTGAAATGCAATTTTGTCAGATGGCTTTGAAAAAAAACCTCTCCTTATGGAGAGACACTCCTTGAAGCAGAGACACTCCTTGGTGGTACTTTTTTTTAGAAAAGATAATTTTTCAGATTTTCTTAATTTTTTTCACATATTTCATAAAAATACTTCTTCATGAAGAAAGAATTAAAGACTTTTAGTGGTTGATATGAAAACTGCACCTACAGGAAATACTGAAAGGGCATTGTAGAAAATATCAATCCTTTTGTTTTTGGGGTTTTTTAAATTTATTTGTGAATAATTAACATCATTACAGTCAAAGGGTTAAAAGTTGATGTAATAAATTATTAATTTGCGGCTGATTAAGGAAGAAGCAGCACCAATATAAGTGAGATGGTTTTTGTAAGATATACCCTATTTGCCGACATACAAGTTAATGTAGTATATAGTGTAAACATGTAGTGTTAACATTCAAACATGACCACGACCTTTCCAAATCATGCTGCATTTAACATGGAGCTTTTGGCCCTCCAAAGTCATCTTGGTGTATAAATCAACCTATATTTTAATGGATGTAAAATTTTGGTCTGAAATATTTGATCTGTATGTTGGAAAATAGAATAGAAATATAACTAAGCCCAAACAAATTCACACTGATTAATATATTTTAACACTTGGTCAGTCATGCGTTTACTGGCCTATGATCAGACATTCCAATCATGAGCATTACATCATTTATTACAGACATAGTGTATCTCAGACTACACTAGCCAATGTGTCTTTTTTTAATACAATAGAGATTTAAGCGACCATGTCGAGGTTACTATACCAATAATGACAATGAAAAATTCTGTAAGAGTGACTTAGTTATCTCCCTCACCTCTTCTAACAAAATATTTTCATTAACACTAATTACTTCTGCTTGTAAATATCCAATGATGTTTGAAAGTTTGAAATTCCAGGAAAAAGTCTAGATTTTTTCTAGTACCACAATTGATTAATAAAACCCTGTTAGATAATCTACTTTACTTGATAATCTACTTTACTTTGGTCAGGCTCATACCCAGGCCTTTAAAGATAATTTACTTTACTGTAGCCAGACCCACACCCAGGCCTCAAAAACAAAGCCATTTCACCAAGCATCTCGATTCTATCATCAGCACCTTCAGTTCATTGACAGTATTCAATCCTCTGCTAGTACCATGCTATGGATCCCAGAATAAAAGCTTTGATGCTTATTCTTCTTGGTGCCACATGCAATGATTTGGTATGCAGAGACATCATTCTCTGATCTTGTTGATCACTTTTGGAAGGCTTCCATAGAGATGCTCATCGGTCATGTTCTGCCATTTTACATCCAGGGGCATTTGTAGCATCCTTGTGTAGCAGCCATCTAACCACTTCTTTGCTTGTTTGGTAAGTGTCCAGGTTTTGCTGCCATACAGGAGCGCTGACTCAACAGTAGCAAGGAACAGTCTTGACTGCCATACTCTTTTGAGTTTGTGACACAATGTCCAAGCTTATGCTTTTCTGACTTTGATGTCAACATCGGAGCTGTTTACCCATCTACCAAGATATCTGAAATTCTCAACTGCATTCAATTTTGATCTATTCATTGCTCAGAGATCGAGATCTTTGTTTTGGTTGAAGGATATGTACACCATTTTCTTCTAGCTTCACATTTGTTTGTCCTTGACCTGGACTATGCAATGTGTCAAGTAGCAGGCAATGACACTTGGGATTCGCCATTGACAGACACAGATCATACCAAGTACCAACTGTCATCATAAGCGACCTTGACTTCCTTGATGATACAGCACTCATTCTCAACACTATAGAGCAAATGCAAAAGTTGCTCGATAATGTAGGGACCTCAGCAAGTAAAATATAAAGGTAATCTATGGAATATGGGAGTATTTTAATTTTTGTTGTTAGGGGAAGTGAAGGTGATGTTGATGTTGATTAAAGTAAGAAATAGACGGGGAGAAAAAGAAAACCAATCTGATGTGGTTCCTTGATTTGTTGTTCCAACTTATGACCAGGAAATAAACAAAACGATTACTATTATTTCTAATAATATTGATGTGTTGTGGAGTGAGAGATTGATGTGTCATAGAGGCTGTAGGCTGGAGGTTGAAGTTTGCAGTGGTGTGGAGGCTAGAGGCTGTGATGTCATGAAGGCTGGAGACTGGAGTTTGTGCTGCTGTGGGGGTTGTAGTTTTTCTTATAAACTCAGTAAATTTTGTACTAAGCCTTGAGAAAAACTGAAGTGTTTCAACTGTCAGTTCATTGAAACATGTATTTCACTTAGACACTAACAACAACAACAACACAACTATCATACCACAGTGTTGCCACTGCATCTCTCCACCACCACAGTACCACTACCACCACTACTACCACATCTCACCCACCATTGATTTCAAAACCCATTATTTTCCAGTACATATTTTCTGTTGAATTATTTTGAGAATGTCTATCTGTCTATATGTATGTAACTCTGTTTGTCTGTGTACATGTATAACATGTAGGTGACTATATCTGCCTGTGTATACATGTGCAAGTATGCTTGCCTGAACAACATGTATAGGTGTCTATATATGTCTCTCTGTGTACATGAATGTATGTATGTGTGTGTTTGTGTGTTTGTCAACATATGTTTCTGTAAGTATGCATATATATGCCTGTCTACATTAATGTGTATGGAAGGGGAGAAGAATGAGGATGTCTATAGAGGTGGGAGTGTAGAATTGGTGGGTATCTATGGTAGATTGTTTGATTAGACTGTGTATATGAAATGTAGCATGTGGTATGTGTATATATTGTAAGGTTTATGTATATAATATGTGGTTTGCGCATATATAAAGCCTGATGTGTGTGTGTGTGTGTTTGCATAAAATATGGTGTGTGTGTGTATGAAGTGCAGTTTGTGTGTATAAAAAGCATGGTGTGCATGTATGTTAAGTGTTGTCTGTATATATATTTATATATGCAGCAGTGTGTGTGTGTGTGTATATATGGTATGTTCCATTTGCAGGAAGTTGAAATGTTTCAGATAAGTCTGGTTGATGGTGCAGGAAGAGGTGGTGTGGTGGTGGTGGTGGTGGTGGTATACAGATGCTGTGATGGCAACGATTGACTTACACAACTCTACTGAAGAAAATTACATCCTGTCATCTGGGAAGTGGGACAACAGATATAATAGGGCAATGGTGATGATGATGGTGGTGGTGGTGGTGGTGGCAGTGGTAGTGGAAAAATAAATTGTAATAATAATAATAATGATAATAACAACAACGATAATAATGACGAGAATCTGAGTTATAAGGTTAATTGCAAAGCTAAGGTAAGTGATGATGATGATGATAACAGTAATGCTGATGATGATAATGATGGTTGAGTGTGAAAAGGCCATCTCTCCTGAAATCGTCAACAACTGTGGTATTGGTGGTGGTGGTGGTGGTGGTGGTGGTGGTGGTGGTAGCGGTGGCAGCGGCGGTACCACCACCATGGAATATTTTATGACAACTTACAGCCTTCATTGGTTAAGTCCTGCCCCACACACTGGATTGTTGTCCATGTGACAGTGACACACAGACGCTGTTCCAATAACGATTACGGTGATGATGTTCTTAATAAAAATATAACACTAATTTTTTTTTCTTTAATTAAACATAAAATCAGTTTGATCACATCTTAACATTTGTTTTCTTGAGCCAATGTGGTCTGTCACCCTTCTAGAAGTAGCAGCCAAATCTCTCTCAAATTACACTTCACCGTGTTAAAAACACATTGCGTAATGTACCATATTTACAGGCATACAAGTTGACATATTGTGTATAAGTTAAGGTAATCTATACTCGTCTTATAAGTCAACCCGCCTTTTCCGGTCACAAGCTTTTATTGAGAAATTGGGACCTCATCGGGGCTGGAATGGATCTGATCACCAGAGCATACACAGAGAACAGAGGGAAATGGAAGGTTTCACCACAGGATGAAAAAAAGTCAAAATGAATAAGTTTTCTCTTGAAATTATGTTTAATTATTTCAAATTTGATTTTTACTATTTACCTTTATTTATGATTCTAATTGCACATCAATATAAACACTAAGTAAGTATAAAGAGAATTAACAGGTAACTAGATTTTTTGTTATATGCCATTATGGCAGGCCTGAAGTGTAAACATTCAAGCCTTTCCAAATCTTGCTGCATTTCATATGGAATTTTTGGTTCTCCAAAGTTGTTGTGTATAAGTCAGCCTACCTTTTTTTTTTACTATAAATCTAGGTCTGAAAAATTGAACTTGTATGCTGGAAAATGTACTTGTCTTAGATATAAAAAAAGCTGATTAATAATAAGATTGTCACAGCAAGAATATTTTGTTGGTTGTGTCAAATGTTGATGTCAAACAAGATTGGCATTGCTGGAAATTCTTGCTATGGCCTGGCTCTCAGTCAATTATGACAATGAAGGTTCCAGTTGATTCGATTAACAGAGCAGCCTGCTTGTCAAATTAACATAGAAGTGGCTGAGCTCTCCACAGACATGGTTACCCTTAATGTAGTTCTCAGAGAGATACACTGTTACACTGAATGTGATGAGACTAGCCCTTTGAAGTACAGGTACAACTCGTTTTTGCCAGCTGAGTGAACAGGAGCGATGTGAAATAAAGTGTCCTGCTCAAGGAATCAACACCCTGCCAGATATCGAACTCATGACTTTATGATCATGAGCCAAATACCTTAACCACTAACCCAGGTGCATTAGTTCTTGCTAAGTTTGTCACTGTTTATCTAAAACAGCAACATTAATTTTCTCCGGTTCTGTTAAGACAATATTTCCTTTGTTGTAACTGGTCCCTATCACTGTTTCTGTCACATCCCTATCACACAGCGGTCACATACCTAATGTAAACATTCATTTCAAGGTTTAATTGGCTTTACCTATCTACCTGCCTACCTGCCTCTCTGCTTGTTTATCTTCTGTATTCCTCCAATTAGATACCCACCCCTGTCCTCACATAGTCATCTCTCTCCTTACTACATAACCCAATACCCCAACCTTTCTCAATCACCATGTTCTATGTCCATCAATCTTTCAACAACAAACATATATTCAGATAATATTCACCCCCACCTGTTAATGACTACTCTTTTACTCCTTTTTACTCTTTTACTTGTTTCAGTCATTTGACTGCGGCCATGCTGGAGCACCGCCTTTAGTCAAGCAAATCGACCCCAGGACTTATTCTTTGTAAGCCTAGTACTTATTCTATCGGTCTCTTTTGCCGAACCGCTAAGTTATGGGGACGTGAACACACCAGCATCAGTTGTCAAGCGATGTTGGGGGGGGCCAAACACAAACACATCTATATATACATATACATATATACGACGATCTTCTTTCAGTTTCCGTCTACCAAATCCACTCACAAGGTTTTGGTTGGCCCGAGGCTATAGTAGAAGACACTTGCCCAAAGTGCCACGCAGTGGGACCGGAACCATGTGGTTGGTAAGCAAGCTACTTACCACACAGCCATTCTTGCACCTAGTTTACAATATAGACTAACAGGCATGTAATTATTGCCTCATCTTCACAGAGCAACAAATCATACTAGCAATGACAGCAGACTGATATTTACCTAAAATTCCATCGAACAATCTTAAAACACCAAACACCATTACTCCCTCCTCCTCCTCGCTCTGTTATCTAAGCAGATACAACTCTACTATTTCCCATACATCCAACACCTTCAGTAGTGGTAACAGCTGTGGTAAGTGTGTGGGTATGCATGTGTCGCTTGTATAAAAATGGTGGTGGTGGTGATGATGATGATGACGGCAATATAGGTCAGTGATATAACTGGTGGTGGTGGCGTGGCGGTGGTGGTTTATTAGGATTATGCATTGCTAAATGTTACCCCATCTGCGCCCTCCCCCCATCTGCGCCCTCCCCCCATCTGCGTCCTCCCCCCATCTGCGCCCTCCCCCCATCTGCGTCCTCCCCCCATCTGCGCCCTCCCCCCATCAGACATTTTTGAAGTTCTAATGTGATAACAATAAATATATCACACATGTTTCTACTTTTGGGAAGACAGTTTCTTCCCACAAAGTGTTCCCTTTTCTACAGAACATATTCATCAGGGTTAGTCTTGAGTTTCTTGCTAGTTTCCAAGATCAACCATTAAATAGTCTTGTATATTTACTTTGGGATTCTTCAGACGATACTTTGGCAAGTCTGTTTCACTGAGGAGGTTGCAATAACACTGGAACATGCCCAGAGTTGTCACCCATATTTTCTGAAATAATTAAAATATATTAGTCAAGACTGATATTGATTATTTCTACAGAGCCTTCTGATGCTCTATTTATTAAATACATTGAGAGTTATTTAATGATTTCTCCACAAATGTTGATGCCTCCCCGTCCACTAAGATTAAGGTCAACAGTATTACAAATAACTGGTACTGTTATTACTCAGTGAAGGAGCCTCTACATGGATGCTTGACCTGTTAGAAATAGCACCCAAATTGCCCTCAAATGAGACCCTTTAATCTTATACGATGTTACACTACAGAATCTATTGATTTTTTTAACCCATGTTGCATGTATAAAGATAATGAAAACACCTTGCCTTTATATAGAATAGGTTTGTGGACAGAAGATGTGGGTTGAGCTGCTGGACCACTTTCAGTCCTGTGTTGAGATGTCATTAGTGACTGAGTTCTTATTTTAATTGTCCATAGATACTTTAAGAGGACAGTTAAAATGGATTGCTTGCCCCTGATGAAATCCCACCACGAGACTGAAACAAAGCACCAATTTATTAATCTATTAATGCACCAGTAATTCATTAATCTCATATGACATTAAATAAATGTAAGTGAAGATTTTTCTAAACATATGGGATGGTCATGGCTTGAATATGTTTGATCATAGATCTACTTGATAAATGCTGACCTGGGGCTAAACGGCAACATTCATCACCACCATTACAAACTATATTAATATCACCATCATTACCACCACAAACCACCATCCTTATTAATACCACCACTCTCGCCTGACTGGGACCCCTTTTTACGTAGTTCTGTGTGCTCTCTTATGGTAAGCCTAGGGCTAAACAGCAACCAACACTACTACCACTACCAATCTCTATCATGATCATCACCATCACCACCATTATCATAGTCACCACCAAACACTACAATCATCACTACTACCACCATACCCATCATCACTACCACTGTCACCATCATCATCATCATCACCATCAACACTGCCATCGCCACCCCTCACTTCCATCAACCATTAAACCCAACAGCTTTATGTATTGATGTGTATCTGTTGAGACAACAAGGTTCTGAACCAAACTAGAGCCTTCACTTAGTAAATATTTAACACACCAGTGAGACTTTAATTAATCAGCACTTTACCCTTTAATTAATCAACACTTTTAATTAATCGTGTCTCTTACGTTTAATTAGTTAACACTCTACCTTTAATTAATGAAGTCTTTACCTTTAATAATCAAGACTCTACCTTTTAATTAATCACCACTTTACCTTTAATTGAGGAGAGGTAATCCCCAAAACAGGGTAGACAATTGTAAATGTTATTTGCAACACTGAAATCCCAATTACCTCAACATTGGTGGGTTTGAATTGATGTGTCGTTAATATACTGTGCAGTTAATTACCCAGCTATACGCCCCCCCCCCCCTGCTGTCATTAATATATTGTAAATGAGGGCAGTGAGGTGACAGAATTGTTTGCACCCCAGGCAAAATGCTTGGTGGAATTTCGTCGCTCTTTTTGTGTTCAGAGCGAGATCGTTGCCAGTGCTGCTGGACTGGCTCCTGTGCTGGTGGCACATAAAATACATCATTTTGAGCATGGCCATTGCCAGTACCGCCTGACTGGCTCTCGTGCCGGTATAACGTAAAAGCACCCACTACACTCTCAGAGTGGTTGGCATTAGGAAGGGCATCCAGCTGTAGAAACTCTGCCAGATTAGATTGGAGCCTGGTGTAGCCATCTGGTTTCACCAGTCCTCAGTCAACTCATCCAACCCATGCTAGCATGGAAAGTGGACGTCAAACGATGATGATGATGAGTTCAAATTCTGCCGAGGTCAACTTTGTCTTTCATCCTCTCAAGGTCAATAAAATAAGTATCACCTGAAATTGCTGTTCTTGCCGTTGCCAAAATTCAAAACCAAGATACTGTACAGTTAAATCAATCATATATACACCATCTATCCCCTACTGTCATTAATAAGCTGTACAGCTAAATCACCCATATATATATATACATCATTCACCACCTTATTATTAATACACTGTACAGCTAAATCACCTACTTATATACACAGACCAACCTTTTGTCCCTGTAAATAGGACAGAAGTGATATTTCACAGACTGGTGACACACGGTGAGTGTAAAGTGACTTCCTACCACAGAAGAATTATTTTGTCACCAAAGTTTGGCACTGTCTGATGTTTTTAATAATCCATCAACTTTCAGTAATTTTAGCTGATCTCCGCAGACTTGGGTTGTTGTTCTTTTTGGGGTTTTTTATGTGGTCGATTATTTCACTACCAAACAATGTTGTTGTTGCTGTTGCTGTACTTTGAACTTTACCACTTTCTGCTGCTTTTAACCTTCTGTTTCCTTTCAGTATTTAAAAATGAATTTTCTGCTCATTAATGTCAATTTGTGTTTTCTCTTTCCCTAGATGTTTCACACTTCTTTTGTCTCCATCTAATAATGTCTTTGAAAATACAGTAAATACCATCATAGGAACTTACTGTTTGGTCCCTAGGTCAAATTAATGCAGCAGACCTATGATTAAAGCTCTTCCGGATCTGACCATCCTATCTTTTATTCAAACATGATGTATCAAGGACTGCATCATCTAACGTAATAATGTGTAGTGTAGTAGTTGGTACTAATGGCTATAAGTAATGTTGCTTAGTCTCAGATCAATCTCAGTCCAGCAGATCAATAATTAGGTGTTCCGACCATGACCATTCCACCTGTTGTTCAACTACAGTGTACCTAGAAATATCTTAACATGTATTTTTTTTTTCATTTATTCGATTATTTGTTTGTCATTTGACTGCGGCCATGCTGGAGCACCACCTTTAGTCAAACAAATCGAGCCCTCAGGACTTATTCTTTGTAAGCCTAGTACTTATTGTATCAGTCTCTTTTGCCGAACCGCTAAGTTACGGGGATGTAAACATGCCAGCATTGGTTGTCAAGCGATGGTGGAAAGACACCAGCTACACACACAAACACACACACACACACACACACATATATTTATAATGGGCTTCTTTCAATTTCCGTCTACCAAACCCACTCGGCCCGAGGCTATAGTAGAAGACACATGCTGAAGGTGCCATGCAGTGGGACTGAACCCAGAACCATGTGGTTGATAAGCAAGCTACTTACCACACAGCCACTCCTGCGCCTATTTCATTTTTTTCAAGGTGTGATTGGAGAAAGGCTTGGCTACTATTTCTAGCAAGTCAGTCAGCCATATAGAGACCATCTTGTTGTTCCTAAAGGTGGGTGATGGTAGGGATCAGAAGGATAATGGTCTCTTCTGTTCTTCACAGTGCTGCAGTGTTTTGAAAATAATGACGGTAGAGTGTGGAGGTGAGGGAATTCAATATTTCTGTATTATGTCGGTTTAAACATACATTCAGACTCTTGAAATTTTGAATTTTGTTCTCTCTCTCTATATCTCTCTCTCTCTCTCTCTCTCTCTCTCTCTCATTTTTTCTCCCCCTCTCTCCCCTTCTCTCTCTCACACTCTCACCCCCTCTCTCTCTCTCCTTTTTACACCACCTGCTCCACCTGGTCCTTGGCTGCCTTCAGCTGAGTCCACTCTGCAACAAGCAGTGAACCAGGTGTCTGGACTTGTGAATAACTTCTTCCCATTCTTCGCACCTTTGTCAGAAACTCTGGAAAGAGTCATGGGCACTGCCCCATTGTCCCATTCCCAACCATTAAATAAATACTAAATTTCTCCACACCCTGTCCCCTATTGTTAATTTTCATTTGATTGCATTGCTCAGTTACACCAATCTCACAAGTCCTGGTATCAGGTGGTCTACAAAGTTGATTAGGGTTGCCTTTCCTTCATACTCACACTGTATTCTCTAATATCAACTGTCTATAACCAATACATGTTAAAACTATAAATGTAATGTATGCTGATGATTCAAAAAAGGATGAAATGGTGCTGTTCATAATTACCAAAGACTAGAATCTTTTGGAATTTTATAAATTGTATATTAATATACATATTTAACATACATATTAAATATCTATATTCTGTACACTTTCTTTACTCCTTGTTGGAAATTCCAAATTTTCAAATCAGCCTCAAATTAATCTAGAAGTGATTGTTTCACCTATAATCTAGAATTGATTGTCTCCTAGCCACCAGGTACACACTATGTGTAATATCTCTTTAACATTACATGGAGACACTTACGTGTATATGTCTCCAGCCACCCAATATGTGCAAAGGATTTGATTCCAGTTTCTGTTCCTTTATTTAACTCACATGATTTCAAGATCTGAAGAATGATCTTCTCTTTAGTTTCTTCTTCCACATAAAATCTGGTCAAATTAAATAACCTTAGATAATAGCACCCTCTATATTGACCCTTGCAAAAAAAAATATGAATATTTAAATAATTGTAGCCCTTTATAACATAAATCACTGAAATAACTCTAGAATACTTAAAAATAGCAACCCTCTAGAAATGACCCTAGAGCACTTTGTCTTTTGTGGAAGCATTTATCTCAAGCACATTTTGAGATTTAACTGAATTTTTTAACAAAGGGATCTCCTTCAGTGTTAGTCTCTATAGTGAAAGTGGCCTTGGTCAGTGTGCTTCTAACTCTGGCAGTTGCCACAGCTAAATGGCTTTGATCAATACATTCCTACTGGTCACCACAGATAGTGGCCTTGGTCAATATATTCCCTGTGCCAACACAGTTAATATGCTCTTGTTCAATATATATATAAAGTGGTTTTAGTCAATCAATGTGTTCTGGGGCCACTACAGCTAGCATCTTCTTGGTAATACATAACAGTTAATCTTCCTCTATTGGCAGCCATCCCAGTTGTGGTTCTAGTTGTATTGAACTCCTTCCTGGTCCAGCAGATCCATAACCAAAAGTGTTTCAGCCATGACCATCTTCAAACACACTCATCATCATTTAACGTCCGCTTTCCATGCTAGCATGGGTTGGACGATTTTACTGAGGACTAGCGAACCAGATGGCTACATCAGGCTCCAATCTGATCTGGCAGAGTTTCTACAGCTGGATGCCCTTCCTAACACCAACCACTCCAAAAGTGTAGTGGGTGCTTTTTTCTTGCCACCGGCATGAGAGCCAGTCCAGCAGTACTGGCAACGGCCACGCTCAAATGGTGTTTTTTACATGCCACCTGCACAGGAGTCAGTCCAATGTTTTGTTAGACAGTCCAATGTTTTGTTGGTCAGTCTAGTGTTATAAAATTAGATTTTCTGATGGTCATATTTTTTTGAAGACGGTATGGTTTGGTTTGAGGGAGATTTGGCTCCTCTTTTTAATGTATTAAGCAACCTCCTAAGTAGCCTCTTTGTACGTATATTCCAGTCCTTGTTATAACCAGAAACGACTGGTTATCTCTAGTAATTCCCCTCTCCCCACCTTTTTCTGTTATATCACCAGTCTCTAGATCTGACAACCTTCTTTTCTGTTTTTGTGCTTATGTGTAAACCTGTCAAACCCATCTTCGCTATGAAGTCTCAAATGTTGACCTGGTTTTTGTTTACTTAACTTTGCTGATTTCCCCCTCTCCCCACCTCCAGAAAACTCTACCACCATCACAACAACAACAACAACAACAATTACCAACAACTCACTGTTTACCTTTGATCTCATTTTTTTCAGATCAAATATCTATGAATTAATCTCTGCCAAAGGTTTTATTGTGTGTGTGTGTGTGTGTGTACGTACACTTATCGCCAACCTATAACTTAGTATGTATATATGTGTTCACTCAGTAAATGTCATCATTCATATGATGGGCCAAATCTGACCTATTACCTCTTGTTTTCTCTGTGTTTACATCAAACAAGCAACAGCAGCAGCAGCAGCAACAATATTTCTGTGGCAATGACCCAGTCTGACTCAGTTATTGTTCGGAAATAAAATAGGGAGGGTTATGGGAACTTAACCATGATGCAAAAAAAAAAAATAACATAATTGCTGATATCATAGTGTAACCTGTTTTTGTAATGTTCCCTTCACTTAATGCCCCTGTGGCAAATAAAAGAAAATATCATCATCATCATCATCCATTATTGCTAAGGCAGTATAGTCATTTGCTTACCAAACATAATGCTAAATGGAATTTCTTCTGGCTTTACATTCTGAGTTCAAATTCTGCCAAGGTAGACATTGCCTTTCATCCTTTCAAAGTTGATAAAATAGGCACCAGTTGGGCACTGGGGTCAATGTAATAATCTTCCCTACTTCCCCCAAAACTGCTGGTCCTGGTAAATGAGAGTGGTGAACATGGTCTGAATGTTTTATATCCTTCTATACTTTGGATATACAGATTTCACAAAGCAGGGAGACACACAACTGTCTTCACATGATGGTCTTTAAAATCCTCCACTAAACATGATACTCCAATAAATACAAACTCTGGACGACTTCCATGAACTCTCAATGACTTCTATGACCTCTTCTCTCATCTTAACCAATATGCTACTTTTTATAAGAGTCCAGCTAGTCCATTCTTCCAATCCCACAGGGGTCTCAATGACGCTTGCCACAACAAGTTTGCTCATATATTAGGGGCAGGAGTGGCTGTGTGGTAAGTAGCTTGCTTACCAACCACATGGTTCCGGGTTCAGTCCCACTGCGTGGCACCTTGGGCAAGTGTCTTCTACTATGGCCTCGGGCCGACCAAAGCCTTGTGAGTGCTTTACATCTACACTCAATGAAAATACACACAGTAACTGCATCAATGGTTGTCAGCATTTCTCTTTCTCACATTATCATGTATATATAAATTCACACACACACATCAGTATGCTGTCAAATTCACACATGCATACAGCCATACATACAAACTTAAAGCTATAGACACTCAAATTTGTATACTCCTGAAGCACAGTTATGCACACGTGCACAAACACACGCACACACACACACACACACACACACACACACACACACACACACACACACACACACACACACACACACACACACAGAGGCTGTCAACCATGTAGTAGCAGATATACATAAACCACTATAAAGATTAGTGTGTGTATGTGTGTCATTATTGTTTAGTGAATGTTTTTTTTACAGTCAGAGTAAAAAGCAGCCAGTACATAAATTAATGTGTATATTTTATTAGAAGCTGACTTTTCTTGACCTGTAACATTTTAAACTTACCTGTATATATATTTAAGAATGCATGTGTTTGTGAGTGTGATGGCGGGGAATGAAGATGAAGAAATAGAAAAGATACCCCCTTCCCTTCTCTATCTGTACAATATCACTTCTTTTCTCACTGACAGTTTCCCTTTCTAAATCTGATAAGAGCTACCATGATGTACTGTAATATATATGAAACTGTAACTACAAAGGCCAAAGTCCAGCTGGAGTGACCCTATCGGCTACAACACTAGATACATAAAGTTATAGTTGAGAACCTCAAGGAATATGGTTAGCCTTATCAGAGCCATTCTTTCTAAGATAATATTTTCATCTCATTTGCTCTCTGTGTTCATCAGGCTCATGCCTAGCTTCAATCTTTTGATGGGTTTTTCTATGAAACGATGTAAATCTCTCCTGGATAGAAGACAGGTGAATTCAAATTAACTTTACCTATCAAAGTCAATTTATATTGTCTTTAGCAATAAATTAACAGAAAAAGGATTAAATATTCTTACAGTTATGAGTTTGACCTTCTGTCTTTAATCTGAGGTCATTGTAAGTTTAGATACCAATCCACCTATGACCACCACCTCTGATTCTATGATACACAACTTCCCATTTTAAAGTGTTCACATTGAAGTTAAAAATTTCCATAAAAATTTTATGAACTTTTATGTCTTACCGACCAAATTGTAGTTGAAAATTTTACTAAATCTCACCAAATTCTTGATTATTCTCAGAACAGACCACAAAGGTAGTAATTCCCAATTAGAAATATGGACCTGAAAGAGTTAATTCATCTTTGCAGTACCTGTAAAATGGTTGATGAATCAAGTTGAGGCAGTGTTAAATCAAGATAACTTTTTAGCCTTGCTGAGGACATGAAACCCTCTCTGGTGCTGGTGCTATGATAAAATACATTCTGTACGAATTGTAAAGTGGTTGGTGTTAAGAAGGGTATCCAGGTGTAGAAACCAAGCCAAAAACAGAGATGCCAGAAAGAGACATGGCTTTCTGACTTTTGTAGAAGAGCTTTACCCACCAAATAAGAACTGAGACCAATCCAAGCATGGAAGACAGACATAAAAATAGTGAGGAGGAGGAGGAGGATAAGTGTCACCATGTTCTTCATCATCATCATCATCATCATAACCACCACCATCAAAGTGTTTGTGTTATGTTTTGTGAGTCAGAGCAGAAATACAATGAAGTTGTTAAGAGTACTGGCAAGTCAACTGTTTCAATCTCACCCCACCTATCACCAATGTGTCACCGTTAACAAAAGATTTAGTTATTAATGAATAAGTCCACCTTGTTGAAAGCAATTTCCACAAGAGATACAGTTTTACTATTAATATAACTAGCAAGTGTGCTTCATGAGCTTGCAATGGGCAGCCATTTTAAAACCTCTCTGTGGTTGGAAAAGACAGGAAAACATATTTTCAATATATTGTTCATTGAATCACCCCCATCAAGACAAGGGGGTTAGTGGGGTCCCCCGACCTCACTATGACAATGTAGAATATAACTGTTGATAGTGATACACACAGAAGAACAAGTTTAAGATTTAGAAAAATACAAATCTTTCTAGACAAGGGGAAATAACTCAGTGTATACTGTCGGTTAACTGCTAGCTTTTATATTAAGACGGTCACTGCTGAGATTTACGTACTCATCTGAATGTTTACAAAATACAATATCTAAGATAATGAGATTTCAGCTCGTATTGAACCCACTTCCTTTACCTTGAGATCAATAATGCTTAACTTGATACCAAACTACTTGAGACTGTTGTCACTGATTCTGTGATGTCCATTTTCAATTGTTCATAAATCAAAAGATTACTGTCAGAACTTTTGATGACGTTCCCGACACCGATGAAGAAAATTTATTAGTTTCTTAATTCCTTCCAATTGTTAAATATTTTCAGAATTAATTAAAACATAACATAATTTATGACAGGAATTACCATTATATCTATTAAACATAATGTTATCATTTCTCCCTACCATATTATCCATTTACATAATGAAGTCTAAAAACATAGGAACACAGTTAGCATTTCCACCCTCCATATCAAACATCTCCCTTCCCCTTTCACCAACCAATTTTCTATCTTAGTGAATTGGAACTCGTGTGTCGACTCGTTTCAGATTCTTTTCAGTCTTGGATTATTTGCCTTCCCTTTAGTTAATCATTGTCCAACAATATCTACTTGGTCCCAATTCAACTTTAGTATTGTTTAATTAAATTTACTGCATTTTCTAACATACAAGTAAAATTTTTCAAACCAAAATTTTTAACTCAAAAATGGTAGGTTGACTTCAACACCAGGATGATTGTCAAAACCAAAAATTTTGTGTGAAATGCAGCAGGATTTGAAAAGATAGTAACTATTTCTGAATGTTTACACTTCATGTTATGCTGACATGTATACCAAAAATACACTATTCTGTGAGCACTTCACTATTCCACCATCTCATTCCGGCCTGGCCCGAGGCTAAATAGTATTTCATTAAAAATATGAGTATTAGGCGTAGGAGTGGCTGTGTGGTAAATAGCTTGCTTACAAGCCACATGGTTCCAGGTTCAGTCTCACTGTGTGGCACTTTGGGCAAGTGTCTTCTATTATAGCCTCAGGCCGACCAAAGCCTTGTGAGTAGATTTGGTAGATGGAGACTGAAAGAAGCCCGTCGTATATATGTATATGTTTGTGTGTATATTTTTGTATGTATATGTTTGTGTGTCTGTGTTTGTCCCCCCAACATTGCTTGACAACCGATGCTGGTGTGTTTATGTCCCCGTAACTTAGCGGTTTGGCAAAAGAGACCAATAGAATAAGTACTAGGCTTACAAAGAATAAGTCCTAGGGTCGATTTGCTCGACTAAAGGCGGTGCTCCAGCATGGCCACAGTCAAATGACTGAAACAGGTAAAAGAGTAAAAGAGTATTAAAATGTTTTTTAAGAAACCTTCATCATCTCAGATCTTTTGTTATATATTTCCTCGTTTCTTTCCAGTACGACGACACAAACGCACCAAGCTTAGTGACTTGGAGCCGATGGACACTATTTTTGTGAAGCATGTGAAAGAAGACAGTCCTGCAGAACTTGCTGGTTTAAATACTGGAGACAGAATTGTCTCCGTCAACGGAGAGCCTGTTACAGGAAAAACTTACTCTCAAGTTATCTCTCTCATACAGTCCAGGTAAAATTGATGCTTTTCATTCATTTTAGAAACTACTAACAACAGTCTATCAATCTGTGGGTGTCAGAACCTCATCAGTCCTCTTAATTGTAATTGCTGATTGCTTTCTCGGTAACCTGATATTGCAGCTACTGTCTGCATTTCTCTCCACCTTGGTCATCTCTTTATCTTTCTTCCTCTCTCTCTCCCATCTTAATAATTCTATTCTTTCATGTCCATTTTCCTTCATTTATCTCTTGGAGCCTCTTTACCTACCAGGGACTATAACCACTCATCCTAAACTAAGATTACCCATCCCTTCCTACTCACGTATTTCTTCTAATTTTTGACCTTAATCAATTGAAAAAAAATACTCGTTTCTCTCAATGAAGAACAAAACTCTGTTGTTAGAGCAAGTGTAATGGGGATGTGATGTTATGCATGCCTTTCTTGAAGACATTAATGCCACAAGTGTTCTCTACAGAACTGAAGCTGGTTTGTGTTTTCAAGGTCCTTATTTCATATACAACCTATAATTGGGGTCAGAGGTCATCTGAAATAAAGGTTAGTTTATGGTGGAGAAAGGTCCTCCTTGTATGAAACCCTAAATGAACTATGAACCCATAATGGACAATGAGCTCTTGACAGTGGACCCTAAACATACAGTGAATCCCCAATCTCCAAAAGTTGTCATTTAACTCTCTATTTTAAACCTTTTTTCTTTCAGTGATTCATCGCTCAAGTTACTAGTTGTCCCCAAAAATGAAGATATTCTGCAAATGGTAAGATATGACATTCACTTACAACCTCTCTCTCCTTCTTCTCTCTCTCTCCTTCTTCTCTCTCTCTCCTTCTTCTCTCTCTCTTCTTCTTCTCCTCTCTCTCTCCTTCTTCTCTCTCTCCTTCTTCTCTCTCTCTCCTTTCTTTTCTCTCTCGCCCCTCTTCTCTCTCTCACCCCTCTTTTCTCTCTCTCACCCTCTTCTCTTTCTTCTCTCCCCTTCTCCCTCCTCTCCCCTTCTCTCTCTCCTCTCCCCTTCTCTCTCTCCTCTCCCCTCCTCTCTCTCCTCTCCCCATCTCTCCCTCTCCTCTTCTCTCTCACAAAAAATCTAATTTTATATTCATTCATTTCTTCTTAAATCTTCACTACAAAGAACCAATTCTCCTTTTCCATTACTGTTTGAAATAAACTTAAATATGAACCCCACTTGCATATCAAAACCACCAAAGCCTCAATCATTTATCATGTATTGATGTAAATATTGAGCAAAACAAGAATTAAGCTTTGATTCTAAAGAATTAAAACACAAAATTAATGCTAAAATATTTTCTTAATTTCTTCCACTAAATCTCCATGCTTATCTGAAATTGATTTTTGGTTTTTCTTCGTGACCAGGCATATAAGAATACTGCTTATAACCAAACATCAGCAGATACGTTTATAAGCAGTCACTCCAGCTCAACTCCTGTTATAAGTGTGAAACCCGCCGTTCATTCACAGTCTGCTCTGAAGGAAACAACTGTTTATCTCCCCGATCGTGTCAAAGAAAGAAAGGTTTCCTTTACATTTGGAGAGAATCAGCATTCTGATCCAATTTTCTCAACAACGACCATCAAGGAAATCAATCCATCTCCACTAGTGACGTCAACATCTTTCTCATCAGGAATTAGCCTCCAGAGGGAGCCACTTGTACCTGATAACATGAATAAAGCTGCATTTTTGGATCGGAAGCGGGAGTTTGAGCAACGTGCTGCTCAAACTTCCGAGCAGAAAATCGATTCATACTCTTTTGGGTTGTATTTTCCACCAAAGAAAGATCAGCAAAAATCTAATAGTATTGATAATATTTATGTGTCAAGCAGTGGCAGCAACAGTCGCAGGCGAACATCTCGTGAAAATGTGTTGCAATCACGGGAATCATTTGAGAATGTCAGCCGGTCTGAGTCCTATTTCCAAAGCCCATTGTACAACGCCAAGGACTCACGGCAGACCTTCTCAACTACGTTACGTACCATCTCCTCTGAGAACAAAATGTTACCTCGTTCTCAGACCACTTCATCTTTATCCTCCTTTGCAAATACTTTCTCACCTGGGCTGTCTGCAAAGACT